>NC_042623.1:112465262-112657762 GCF_901001135.1 Rhinatrema bivittatum
TACCCAAGCTCACTATTATGAATCTGGCTGCTGGATACTCCCGTTGAAGGAGGAGTTAGCAATCTGTTCAGGATCGCCCCGCCAAGGGGGCGGAGTTAGCAATCTGTTTAGGATCACCCCACCAGGGAGGCGGAGTTAGCAATCTGTTACTGATCTTGCTAGGGAGTTAGCAATCTGATAGGCTTGGCTTCTGTAGGGGGAGGAGGATAGCAATCTGTTAGTGCTCTGCTTCCCCAGAGGGAAGGAGTATCTACTGTTATGCTTTGTTCCTGTAGAAGATGAGGCAGCAACCTGTATGATACCCACGGGGAGATAGCTATCTGATATGGATCAGCTTCCGCAGAAAGAGGAGTAATGGTCTGATGTGGGTTGGCTCCCACAGAGTGGCAGATGATAATACCGTTCTATAGTGTGAGGAGTAACACTTAATAGAAATAGTGAATCCCTGGGCCGATGGCAGATGACAGCGCCCTCAAGTGGAGATCCTGAGAGGGACCACCGGCTAGGCTGGAGTATTGAGACAAACACAGATAGTTCTTTATTAGACTGGAAGTAGAACCACCAGAGGTGGCAGTAGTGAGTTGATGTGCCCGGCAGGGCTGAAGTCCCTCTGATACTGGAACTACGATCTCTGAGTTGCAGAGCTGTAAGGAGAGACTATAGGTAGTGAGTAGACAGGGTATGCTGGACATAACCAGTGGTAGATGATACACTCATAATAGTAGATATCTGTAATGTCTTCTTATGCAATAGAGAGTCTTCAGTATTCAGGAACAGGAGCCGCATGCGAGTACTGGTTCCTATAGGCAGTCTGAAATAGAACTCACAATAACTGTGTATGGGATGGCTTCTGGAATAGAAGAGAGGCTAGGAGAGATTTAGGAACATAGGCCCTCGTGGAGCGAGTACCGGTTCCTATCTGTTAATCTGTATAAGATATAGGTATGCGATATCTTCTGAGGAAGAAGAAAGTCTGAGAAAGAAATTAGGAGCATAGGCCAACGTGGAGCGAGTACCGGTTCCTATCTGCAATCTGTATTGGTAACTCACGATCTCCATACCTGCGATAACGTCTTGACTGAAGGGAGTCTAGAGATTAGAAACAATGGCCCTCGTGGAGCGAGTACCAGTTCCTGTCTGTAATAGGACTCACTGTGTTCACGTCTGCGATCGCCTCCAGGCAATAGCAGTCTTCTGAGTCTTTGGGAATGTAGGCCCTCGAGAAGCGAGTACCGAATCCCGTCCAGCAATCTGAAATCAAGAAGAGAGAGTGCGGAGCCCCCGAGGAGCGGGTATTCCTGGTAAGTTTGAAAAGACCGAGCAGTGGAGAAAGGTTTTCCCTTGCTGACTCTGATCGTAGTTGCAAGTCCCGTTGGAGTTCCTTGCTAACTCGATTGTAGTTAGCAAACAAAGACCTTTTAAATTGAAAACAGATGACGTCACTAAGGGGGGACGCCCCCGAGGTTTGCGCCCTTGCTGGTACAAAGTCTGGAGCGCGCGCCCTTACATCATCAGGAACATGGCGGATCCGTAGCGTCAAGCCAGCCTGGGGATACCGGGACCAAGAGGCGGGGAGAAACCGCGGCTGCATCTGCCGTCTGAGCCGAAGGGAGTCGCCACAAAGGTAGAGAGGGTAGAGCGAGGGCGAGAATAGGCACGAACGCAACACTCACAAGGAGCAGCAGTGGGATTTGATCCTTCGCTTCCCTGGTTCCATAGCCTGCTACTCTAACCACTAGACTACTCTTCCACTAAATGAGCCTTTAAGGATTGCTTCAGTTTTAATAGCATTTTGGGGAAGAGCTAGAAGTCTCTTATGGCAATGACACTGGATGTTAGTCTAAATTGCTAGATTTTACATTGCCTTTCAGAAGAAGGCTAATTTTTTGACTAACTAAAATTGAAAACAAAAAAACAAAGGCTAGTCTTGTGAACAATTTTTGCTTTTATAGAGTTCATGGTCAATACAGTGATTCTGGAAGTTACAGTCCAAGTATTTATTATACTTTTCAACTCTTAAGATCCAAATGTTAAAAGATGACTTTTCAAAAAGTAGGATAATCAACTCCAGGAATATCTAGGTAATCCACTATATCTCAGATCCTCTTTTTGTGAAAGCCAATAGGCGGCCGCCCTTAAGAATATTACAAAAAACAATTCCACTTAACCACATAACTGAAGTGCCGAAAGGCGGAATATAAATGAAATAAAATGGACCAGTGGGTCCTGAGTTTCTTACAGTACAACTAGCCTTAGAGCTAGCCTCTTTATTATAAAAGCATTTCAGGGTATCACCATGATTTCAATAACAAAAGAAAGCAACAGTGCTAACTACAATAAGCAAATTGCTAACTTGAAAGCATTATGTCAGGTTCCATTCAATGAATAAACATTTACAGTTTATTCGGTATTCTTAGAAACTTAGTAATATGACAGCAGAAAAAGAATATATGGCCCATCTAGTCTACCCATCCGTCAATTTAATTTAGCATTATAATTCCCATCACTTCCTTCGAGATACTTTGTATTTACCCATTATTTCTTGAATTCAGATACTGTTTTGGTCTCCACCACCTCCAATGGGAGGCTATTCCAAGCATCCACCACCCTCTCTGTAAAGAAATATTTCCTAAGATTTTTCCTGTGTCTACCCCCTTTCAACCTCATCTCATGACTCCAAGGACCTCCTTTCTGTTGAAAGAGGCTCACTTCCTGAGCATAGAAATCTTTTAGATATTTGAATATCTCCCTTACCTCGCCTTTCCTCCAGGGTGTACATATTTAGATCTTTGCCTATCCCCTTGTGCTTTAGAACAAAGACAACTGACCATTTTAGTAGCCACCCTCTAGACCAACTCTATCCTGTTTATATCCTTCTCAAGGAGCAAGCTCCAGAACTGTATACAGTATTCCAAGTGAGGTCTGCAATAAAAGCCAAGCATACAGACTCAATTCTGAATTTAGAAGGGGAATGTACAAAGATTGC
Source organism: Rhinatrema bivittatum (assembly GCF_901001135.1). NCBI lineage: Eukaryota > Metazoa > Chordata > Amphibia > Gymnophiona > Rhinatrematidae > Rhinatrema > Rhinatrema bivittatum. The sequence goes on from NC_042623.1 coordinate 112,468,249, forward strand.
TTGCCCCATATTTTTTAATTGAAACTCACCATTCAGAAATGCTGACAGAGTGGAAAGGTACATTTTTAGCTAGAGGTAACAGAGATATTTCCACATTCCAATAACAGAATGTCATCAGGGGGCATAACTGGAAAACCTTGAGTTCAAATCAATATTTACAGAGTAAAAGATTTATGTATCCTTGAACAGTTGATATTTATTTCTAAGTATATATATAAAAAAAGGAATTCTCAAGTGCTTGGGGTTATATGCAAGGTTTGGAACCTAGGTTCAGAGCTCACACGACATCTCCAGAGCTCTTGCTCCTCACACAGGGCCCTTTGTTCTCAAAATCACAAGTATTATCTCACCCTTGCTTTTCCTTTGAAGACAAGGCTGTTATAATGGGTTAAAAAAAAGAGTAATCATACTTGATCCACAACAATAGATTTTAGTAAAGACATGGAAACTTACCAGGCTGGGAAGCTCTCTATGAAGGTCACTTTGTGTAAGCTCTGTGATCTCACATAAAGACAACAAGTTCGATGAGTTTTAGTGTTATATCACTGTTTTCTGTAGCTAAAGTGTAAAGCAAAAAGATTTCTATGTAACCACTGCAGTAGTTTATTACTGGTAGTTGGTATATAAATTTATTATATAGACATATAAATAAAACTACAGTCAGGGGATATCCAATGTGACAGACAGTTCCTGCACTTTATATTGAGTGAGGAAAGAATTTATAAGCTGCTTTCTGAAGCCAAAATCTTCTCTATTCAAGTGAGCAGGAGCCTCTTTAAGAAGTGGATAACTGCACAGAGTGACAGTTACTATCCTTAAGAGAAACATGGGGGTAGTAGCCTGCATGGCATGGCAGATACTACCATAAGAAGCTTGCTGGGCAGACTGGATGGACCATTTGGTTCTTTTCTGCCATCATTACTATGCATACTATTTTGTTTTTTATGTAAGCGTGTTATTGTAATCCCAATTGCAAAATACAAAGATCTTGCGGTTTTTCCTGCAAATGCAAGACATGAGACATGGAGGGGATAGTAACACTATTACAGACTTGGCTGAAGGGGAACTTGAAGTATATGTTTTTCTTCATGGCCCTTTGATGTGACTTTGTTTTTACTTTAATAAAAATAAAATAAAAATTAAGGGGTTACTAATGGCACAGGTTTGGTTCAAGTGGTTTTATTATTGCACAGCTAATGAAATTAAGGTTCCTTCAACCTCTAAAATGTCAGTCAGAGACCTTTCTAATCCAAGGCACATAATCATTGTAGGACCAATTTTATATTTCAACATGAATCTAGAGAGGTTAAGTTTAGTTAATAAAGGGTTGGGTTTTTTTGTCCATCCCTATTATAAGCAAAACATTAAAATATAATAATAGATCATTTGCTTAATATTGTTCTTGTTTGGCCTTTTTTTGAATCATTTTGCAAAGCTTTATCAAATTCTCCTAGCAATGCAGATATTTCTGCAATTTTAGCTTCCCTATAAAAAGGCAAAATGTTTTAAGCACGCAGTTAAATTTGGATGCAGGTATCAGTAATATTATGTCACAAAGGTAGAGCCAAGGGCAACACCGTTACTTGATGGAAGTTAGAGCCTATGCACATCCTAAAAATCAGTTTTATCCACCGTGGATTCTAAATTTGTTCATGAAAACTTTTTATCCTATTAAAAGGACAATGATTAAAGTTCTTATCTTAAAAATAGTTATTCTAGTGTCAAATACATTAGGAAGTCATTTTTTAATTAATCTGCCAATACAATCCTATTAATCCAGCTCATTCTACTTAAATAGAAGTTATCTTTACTTATACTTAGAAGTAATTAAAATTTTACTGAGATATTTATAGGTCTCAATTTTCTTTCCAGAAAGCCAGATAAATCGTTCATTTATTTTGTAGGAATATAAAAAGTTTAGGCAACAACCACACCAACCATAGCAAGTTGGATAAAAGTTTCTATAAGAACAGCACATATGTTAAAAGGAAATCAGGTTCTAGCAGAAATCAGAGCCCATTCAACTAGTCAACCTCTTTTACATTAGAAGGAGATGTACATCGGGCAAAGATTTGTAAGTTGGTCATATGGGCCATATTATATTTATAATCAAAACATTACATTTATAATTGGATGTTTTCATGAAAAGGAACACTGCTTATGAAGCAAGCATTCTGTATACAGGCTTATTATCCTCCCACCCAGAATAATTGGGTAGGAGGATAAATCATTCTGGACTGGTGTAGCAGAAAGCAAAGGAAGGAGAAATTTAGACTTACAGTACTTGATTTCTTTTCCTTTATGTCTGCTACACCAATCCAGAAACCCATCCAATAACTTAAAACATAAAATACAGGTTTTCTAGTAAAGATTAAAAAAAGATAGATCAATTATAAAGCCTTTTAACTTAGAAACATGACAGCAGAAAAATACCAAATGACCCAACTAGTCTGCCCATCCAACCAATTTATGTATCACTTACAATTTCCATCACTCCCTCAGAGATCCCTTGTATTTATCCCATGCTTACTTGAATTCAGATACATTTTTTGTCTCCACTACCCTCAATGGAAGCTGTTCCATGCATCCTCTACTCTCTCTGTAAAGAAATATTTCCTAAGATTTTTCCTGAGTCTACCCCCTTTCACCCTCATCCCATAACCCCTTGTTCTAAAGCATCTTTTCTGTTGAAAGAGGCTAGCCTCCTGTGCATGGAAACCTTAGAGATATTTAAATGTCTCTATCATGTCTCCCCTATCTTGCCTTTCCTCTAGGAGTAAACATGTTTAGATCTTTAAGTTTATCCCTGCAAGCTTTAGAACAAAGACCACTAACCATTGTAGTAGCTACCATTTGGACCAACTCCAACCAATTTATCCTTTTGAAGATAAGGTCTCCAGAACTGTATACAATATTCTAAATGAAATCTCACCAGGGACTTATACAGGAGCAATATCACCTCCCTTTTTCTGCTGACCATTCCTCTCTGTATGCAGCCAAGCATCTTTTTGGCTTTTGCTGCCACCTTAAGATCATCAGATACAATCACTCCCAGATCATAAAAACATAAAACTTGTAACACCTGGATACTTTATGGAAAGCAATGGTCTCTATCGAATCGGCTATTACAACGCTAACGCAGGCATTTTGGGATTTGAACAAAAGGGGTTTAAATACCGAGAAAACTAATTTACAACAGGAAAAAATAGACTAGCTGGAGGAAAAAGTTACAACGATTGAAAATATACATGGAACTTTAATAAAATCTGAGGTAATTACAGAAAGAAAATTTGAGAGTATAGAAAATTCCCTCCGGTATTTAAATCTATGTATAGTGAATTTTCCAGTGGTGAATAGATTGTCTCCGGTTGAAATATTCAGAGAATATATGTCTGAGTGTTTAAAGATTCCTAAAGAAATAATTCCAGTTGTTACCAAAGCATTCTTTGTTTCAAAGAAAATTACACCAGCTACGGGAGTAGAGGAAATGCAAGGACAACAGTCACTGAATGTCTGAGTTGATAGAGTTGTCCATACAAACTGAAATTAAAACTAGAGGCACATTACCAGCGACCTTTGCTTTTGAACAGGACAGAAATCTTGTTTTAAAGTTTTTCTTTAGGAACAGAACTGTCCAGTACCACGGGCAAAGTGTGTGGATATATCCAGATATTGTTCGCTCCACTCAGGAGTGAAGGAGAAAGTTCTTGCTTATGAGATCTGAGGTGATTAATCGAGGAGCCAGTATGATGTTGAGATATCCTTGTAAATGCTTTTTAAAATATCATGAGGATAAATATATCTTTTATGAACCTGATCAACTAAGGGGCTTCTTAGATGGGAACGGATGAGTGCTATATTGTAATAGGGGGATATGCCTTATGTGATGGTTTTATTCCTTACTTTGGATAAATTTGTATATGAGCTCCTATATTACCTGAATGTACATCTTGGTCCTAAATTACCTGTAAGTTTTGAGATCTATGTTTAAAAATTATAATTACTTAATATATAATAATTTACCTTTCTATTATAGTGATGGATCTCTTATACCTCTGATATATGATGTAATATATCTGAAATTGCATAAATAAAAAAAATAAAAATCATAAAACTTACCATGCTGGGTAAGACCAAAGGTCCATCAAGCCAAGTATACTGCTTTCAACAGTGGCCAAGCCAGGTCACAAGTATCTGGGTGGATAGATACCAAGCTGCTTATTCCAAGAATAAGCAATGGATTTTTGCAAAACTAACTTAATAGTTAATGGACTTTTTCTCCAGGAACTTGTCCAAACCTTTTTTTTTTTAAACACAGCTACACTAATAGCTTTTACCACATCCTCTGGCAAAGAGTTCCAGAGCTTAATTATGTGTTAAGTGTAAAAAAAAAAAAAAAAAAAAGTTCTCTTATTAATTTAAAATGTATTACCTAGTAACATCATTGTATGTCCCCTGGTCTTTTTACTTTTCTAAAGAGTAAACAATTGATTAATGTTTACTTGTTCCATTTCACTCATTATTTTATAGACCTCTATCATATCTTCCCTTAGCCGTCTCTTCTCCAAGGTAAAGAATCTTAACCTCTTTAGCATTTCTTTATAGGGGAATTGTTCCATCCCCTTTATCATTCTGGTTGCCCTTCTCTGTACCTTTTCTAATGTTGCTATATATATTGAGATGTGGTAACCAGAACTGCACACAATACTCACCATGGAGCAATACAGAGACATTATGAAATTCTTTGTTTTATTCACCATTCCTTTCCTAATAATCCCTAGCATTCTATTTGCTTTCTTGGCTGCTGTTGCATACTGAGCAGATGATTTCAACATATTTTCAGTGATGATGCCTAGATCCTTTTCCTGAGTGGTGAATCCTAATGTGGAACCTTGCATTTTGTAGCTATAATTTGGGTTACTCTTCCCTAAGTGCATCACTTTCCACTTGTACACATTACATTTAATTTGCCATTTGCATGCCCAGTCTATCCAGTTTTCAGTGTCCTCATGCAATTTCTCACAATCATCTTGCAATTTAACAACTTTGAATAATTTTATGTCATCGGCAAATTTGATCACCTCGCTTGTTCACATTTTCAGCTCATTTATAAATATATTAAAAAGCAATGGTCCCAAAATAGATCCCTGGGACATTCCACTATTCACCTTTTTCCATTGGGAAAATGTACTGTCTAGCCCTACTCTGTTTTCTATCTTTTAACTAGTTAGCAATCCACAATAAGACCCTACCACCTATCCCAGTCTGGCTGACTAACTGAAATTAGATTGTTTGGATTTCTCAACCCTCCCACCCATCGACCACCCACCCCTAGCTCATCCTTTAATTTATAGGCAGGTGCCACTTTCACAAAAAAAGAAAAAACCAACAAAAACTTTATTGAGAGTTTGATCAGTCCCTTGTAGGCCACTACCAGACACATAGTGAATTCACTAACACATTTAAAGGACGTTAATTAGACACATTCCTACTCCCATAGCAACCTAAAACTTAACTAGGAACTGAACAAAATTGAGATGAAAGCAGCAGCCCAGCAGCAAGAGGGGGGCTTCCCAGTCTTTTGCATCGAGTGTCACATGTATGATTTTTTACCCGCCAGTGAGAAGTTGTACATGTGCATGTGATGCAAAGAGCTCCTGGCTCTCAGAGAACGAGTCCGATCTCTGGAGGCTAGAGTGGCAGACCTGGAGGAGCTGAGGCAGACAGAGAGGTATATAGATGAGACCTTCAGGGACATAGTAGCCAAGTCCCAACTTCAGACTGGCAGCCCTGGTGCTGCCTTGGAGGAAGACGGTCTCATGATTGGAGAGCATCAACCGGGTGCAGCAGGAAAGGATCCTTTAACAAGGACCTACTCTCCAGGTGATGCATTGTCCTTTCACACCGAGAATATCTCCCCAAGACCTACTGCCCAGGAGGGAAGGGTTAGGTCAGCCATCATAGTTGGTGATTTGATTGTTAGGAATGTAGATAGCTGGTGGGCGTGAGGATCGCCTGGTAACATGCCTACCTGGTGCGGAAGTGGCGGACCTCACGCGTCACCTACATAGGATTTTAGACAGTGCTGGGGAGGAGCCGGCTGTCATGGTACATGTGGCTAAAAGACAGGAAACAGAGAGTAGGATTAAATGGACAATTTCCTAGCGTGTAGCAGATGGACTCAGAACAAATGGGTATAGTGTGCTTGTGCTAGCAGTTGGAGACGGATCTGACATCAGCACGGGTACATATACCCCCGCAGGAAGTGCAGCAACTCAGTAATTTCCGTCTCCAAAGCAATTTGGAGCTACCTTACGCTCGCTGAGCGTTTTTCCAAATTATAACGACTAAATTCTTAGAAGAAATCCTACCTGAAGACGAGCCCCGCATTCCTGCAGTGATACCCTCTGGTCCCTCCCCCAGTTGAGTTTCCCGAGGTGATTTCCGTGGTCCCTCGGAGGTGAGCGCCTCGGTCCGGTGGCCGGATCGCGGCAGGGACCTAGCCCCCGAGTGAGAAGGGCTCGGGCGCGGCATAGAGGCAGCCTCGGTCCCGGTGGGGACTTAGCACCCGAGCGAGACGGGTTCGGGCACGGCTTAGAGGCAGTGGGTGCACTTCCTCGAGCGCGACGGTGACGGTACTTACCCTCTCCCCCTGCAGCCGGAGACCGCCCGGGTCGCAGCCGGGAAGCGTCGAAGATCAGGTAAGGTGTACATCGTTACTTTACTGGTCTCCGAAGAGCAAGGATTAGCAGGGTCTGCGTACATGGCAGCCCGCCAAGGAGGTCGCTATTTTGTCTGCTCGCCGTCGCCAGCCCTGGTTCGCCTCCTCGATCTAAGCGGGGCGACGGGCGCGTATGTTAGGCGCCCGAACAGATTTGGGCACCCATTGCTTGAGATACGTGCATGCTGATACGCGCACGTTGATAGGCGCACGCTGATACACGAAGCGCACGTTGATAGGCGCACATTGATACGCGCACGTTGACAGGCGCACACTCATAGGCGCACACTCATAGGCGCTCATTGATAGGAGATCAGACGCGATGGAGCGTATGAGAGCCCATGCGGCCGCAGAGCCGGCACCTCCAGACTCAGGCATAAGAGCTCTAGACCTCTGCTCAGCATGCCACCTCAGAGCCACACAGAGCGAGGAAGCAGACTCCCTATGTGCCCAATGTGAGGAGGCCCTGGGAGTTCCAGGCCAAGGCCGGTCTCAGCCCAGTTTGACTGCCAGTTCCTCAGGGAACACCCTGAACCTAGCAGGCCGCGGTGAGCAGCCAGGGAACCCCACAGACCTGGTGCCCCTATGGCTAGAACCTGCTTCCCTCTCCTGGGTGGAATTATTCAAGGGGATTCATGCCTTCGTCAAGATGCAGTCTGATCCTCGACTGGACCCATACATACCGGATGACCCTGCCCCGGGACCCTCAAGGCCTATGCATGGCCACCCGGAAGCCCCACTTATGGGGACTCGGATTATTCTGAGGAAGATGGCGAGCCCCCCGAGGAGGGAGAACTCCCCTCGGGGATAGAACCATATCGAAACATGAGACGCTTCTTTCCTAAGGAGGATCTTCCAGACCTGGTCTCTCAATGCGTGTCAGAGCTGGCTATCCCGGGCCAAGGCACCTCAGGGGAACTTGGAATGAACCCCCTACTAGAGGGCCTGCGTCCAACGGCTCACCATTTTCCCCTCCTACAAGCAGCACAGCAGTTAATCGATCTGGAGTGGAATGCGCCAGATGCTTCATTCAAAGGGGGTCGGGCTTTATCTAGCATGTACACCCTAGACCCGGCAACCAAGGAGCTGCTGGCGTGCCCGATGGTAGATGCCATAGTTAGCGCAATTGTGAAAGCGCACCATTCCGGTGGAGGGAGGGGTGGCCCTCAAGGATGCACATGACTGGTGCATGGACGCCATTCTGAAACAAGCCTTTGAGGTGGCAGCCATGTCCCTACGAATTGCGACCTGCTGCACCGTGGTGACGCGCTCCTGCTTATCACAAGCCAGGAACAACACCCCTGGTGAAGAAATGGAAGCAGCCCTCTCATTCCTCACTGACGCTGCCTCCGACTTAGTTCGTACGGCAGCTAAGGGAGTGTCATCCTCAGTGGCAGCCAGAAGACACCTCTGGCTACGAAATTGGTCGGCCGACTCCTCCTCCAAGACTTGCCTTACAAGAATGCCCTTTAAGGGATCCCTCCTGTTCGGCAGCGACCTCGAGAAACTGGCTAATAAATGGGGCGCATCTCCATTACTCCGTCTACCAGAAGACAGGTCAAGGAGGACCCAGCGCCCTTTTCCTAGACCATCCAGAGGTAGAAGCTCTCAACACTTCAATCCTTACAGGGCTCGCTACCAAGCACCTCGTTCTCAGACCAGGAACCAGTCCTTTCGGACCAGGCACAACAAGAAGGGAACTGGCTCGGGGTCGGGTCCCGGCCGCACCCCACAATGAGAATCAGCCGACCCATCTGGGGAAAGAAGCCATAGGGGGCAGGCTAACCCTATTTTACCGCAGGTGGGTCGAGATTACTTCGGACCAGTGGGTCCTCGCCATTGTCCGGGAAGGGTATTACCTGGACTTCCTTCATCTCCCTCCGGACAAGTTTGTGGAATCGCCTTGTCCGCCCCTCAAGAGGGCGGCGTTGGCAGCTACCTTGGAGAAACTCCTGTCTCTAAAAGCCATAATCCCAGTGCCTGCATGGGACATAAATTCTGGGCATTATCCCAGGACAAGCAGGATGCTAGTCCTCACATATGGGTGACATCAGTAATGGAGCCCTATGTACGGAAAACTTCTGTAAAAGTTTCTGTGAAACTTTTGACTGGCACCAGAGTGCCTACTGAGCATGCCCAGCATGCTATGATATTCCCTGCCACAGGGGTCTCCCTTTAGTCTTCTTTTTTCCGCGAAGCAGTTAGCCTCGCGGTTCTTAGGAGTCCTGTGGGATTTTCCACAATATTTTCCTTACGGAAAACTCAGAAAAACTTAGCCGCATAGGGTCTCCCTTCAGTAGTTATCGGGGTAAGTTTTTCGTTTGATTCATGGTTCCGTTCCGTTCCGTTTTTCATAATACTTTTTGTACCTGAGTCAAGGCTGTTGACGGCTGTCCGGCCACAAAATGGCTACAGGATTCAAAAAATGCCCAAAATGCTCAAGAAATATGTCGATCACAGACCCTCATCAGGACTGTGTCCTCTGCCTTGGAGAAGGCCATGACGTAAGAAATTGTCCCCTTTGCGCTACGATGACCTCGAAAGGTCGACGTCTTAGGCTCGACAAGATGGAACAATTGTTTAAAATACAGCTAGTTACTGTTCCATCTACTTCCACACAATCGTCTCCGGCTGGGTCGATTAGGAAGGTCGTCCTGAAGAAACGACAGTCTGGGGAATCAGGAGACGCTCCATTCTCCTCCCCCTCTCCATCGTCTAGAGCGTCCACATCGAGCAGCGAAAAAGGGCGCGAAAAAGATAAACATCGCCATCGGCATCGCAGGCCGCATACAGCAACCACCGCCCCGATACCCGGCGAGCCATCGACGGAGGACGGGGCACCGATTAAGAAAGCCCGGCTCCAAAGTAAGGCTTCCGAGCCACCGACAGGCCAACCCTCGCCGATTCCGGCGGAAGGAATCATACCTCCTCAGGGCCCTGAGGTCGTACTACTATCGCCGCCACCGCCTCCCCCCATGGGTGCTCTGTTCACATCATCCATGCGGGCGGAACTTGACAGTTACATACGTCAAGTGGTTAAGGATGCCTTTATCGAGGCGATGCCACGGCCTTCCACTCCGGTTCTGCCATCGACACCGGTCATAGGAGGATCTCCGGTCCCATCACCGATACCTTCAATACCGATGCCGAGGAAATCACCGCTCTCCTCGATGGCGCCGATTCCATCACCGGTTCTACCTAGGCCGCAACCACCGGTTCCAGCACTGCCGATTCCCCGGTTACCATCGATTCCACCACGGCCATCGACCCCGATGGCACCGTCGATGCCTACTCAAGATTCCATTTTTCAACCCTTGATGGATAAGCTGGACTCACTGATCCATTGCTTCTCATCTTTACCACAACCTATAGATGTGGATGAGAATCAAGAGCCATTTCCAGGTCCCTCGGGTGTCATGCCACCCCTTAGACCTCATACTCCACTATCTGAAATTCCAGCTAAGCCTACTAGGCTGGTGGAGCACCCTCTGGATGATAGTGACCAAGAATTCTCCTCGGATGAAGATCTCCTGTCTGAGCCTTCTCCGCCAGAAGATAGAAGAAAATCACCACCAGAGGACCTGTCTTTTTCCAACTTTATTAAAGAGATGTCTCAGACGATTCCCTTCTCCCTCATTTCTGAGGTAGACAGCAGGCAAAAAACCTTGGAGGTGCTTCAATTCGTGGATCCTCCCAAGGAAATACTTGCTATTCCTGTTCACGAAGTATTACAAGAACTGATGTACAGGATATGGGAACACCCTGGGTCGGTGGCAGCTGTTAATAAGCGGGCGGATGCCACTTATTTAGTGCAACCCATTCCGGGGTTCCAAAAAACTCAACTACTGCACCAATCAGTGGTGGTTGAGTCGGCCCAAAAGAAGGCCAAAAGATTAAAGCAACACGCCTCTATACCTCCTGGAAAGGATAACAGGTTCCTGGACAATCTTGGCCGGAAGATCTTCCAAGCTGCTATGCTGGTATCTAGGATAAATTCATACCAGCTTTTTATGAATCAATACCAGCGTGACCTATGGAAGCAAGTTGAATCCCTGTCTCATCAGTTACCTGACCATCTTCAGGAAGGATTTCAAAACCTCGTACATAAAGGCCTAGAGGCAGGAAAACACGAGGTTCGGGCCACGTATGATTCATTTGAGACAGCCTCCAGATTGTCTGCATCTGGAATAACAGCTAGAAGATGGGCCTGGCTTAAATCTTCAGAGCTGAGACCAGAGGTACAGGAGCGCTTGGCGGACCTGCCTTGTTTAGGGGAAAACCTCTTTGGCGATAAAGTCAAGGAGGCGGTGGCAACCATCAAGGACCACACAGAAACCCTCAAACAGCTGTCTCAGCTGCCACAAGAGGTACATCAACCTTCAAGGAGGCCTCCAAGAAGGGAACAAAGAAAGCCATATTACCGCCCTAGGCGGTATTATCCACCAGCAGCCAGGCCCAGACAACAAAGGCCTGCTCAACGATCTCAGCCTCGCCAAAGAACTGTTAGGCCTCAGCAGCCTCCGCCTGCGGCGTCCACTTCCGGATTTTGAAGTACAACCAGAGGGCATGAGTCATTCCCGAAATCCTTATCCACAAGTACCGGTCGGAGGCCGAGTTGCTCACCATCTTCAAACTTGGACCTCCATCACTACAGACCAATGGGTACTCTCAATCATAACTCAAGGGTACCACTTGGACTTCCTCACTGTGCCAAGAGACAATCCCCCTACTCCGTCTTGGACAGTATCTCATCATTACACAATCCTGCAAGCAGAATTATCCACCCTCCTGACTGCCAGGGCCATCGAAAGAGTTCCCAGGCCTCAGTGGGGCAGAGGATTCTACTCCCGATATTTCCTCATTCCAAAGAAAACCGGGGGCCTACGTCCTATCCTGGACCTCAGAAATCTCAACAAATTTTTAAAGAAGGAAAAATTCAGGATGGTGTCCTTAGGCACCATGCTACCTCTTCTTCAAAAAGGAGATTGGCTCTGCTCTCTGGATCTTCAAGACGCTTACGCTCACATTCCCATTTTCCCTCCTCATCGACAGTACCTGCGATTTCTGGTTCAAGGTCAACATTTCCAATACAGAGTGCTACCATTCGGCCTTGCATCAGCACCTCGGGTATTCACAAAATGTCTAGCCGTAGCGGTGGCACATCTTCACAAGCAAAAAGTGCATGTGTTCCCCTACTTGGACGATTGGCTCATCAAGAGTCATACACAGAGCGGAGCTGTCACTTCTCTCCATCTCACAATAAGATTGCTTCACTCCTTGGGATTTCTCATCAATTACGACAAATCCCATCTCACACCATCTCACCAGTTGCAGTTCATAGGTGCAGATCTCAACACCATCACAGCAAAGGCCTTTCTTCCAAAAGACCGGGCTCAAACGCTCGTTCTCCTGGCACACTCTATTCGCAATCAATATACAGTTACAGCTCATCAGTGCCTCATCCTACTCGGACACATGGCCTCAACAGTTCACGTCACTCCCATGGCCAGACTGACCATGCGACTAATGCAATGGACACTCAAATCTCAATGGATTCAAGCCACTCAGCCACTGTCCACTCACATTCAGATAACACCAGATCTGAAGTTTTCCCTTCTCTGGTGGACATCACCGATCAACTTGCTCAAGGGCCTACCTTTCCAGCAGCCGATTCCACAAGTGACTTTAACTACAGATGCGTCCACCTTGGGATGGGGAGCGCACATTGCTCATTTGAAAACACAGGGCAAGTGGACAAAGCAAGAAGCCTCCTTTCAGATAAATTTCCTGGAGCTTCGAGCTATACGCTATGCTCTATATGCATTCAAGGACTGCCTTTCACACAAGACTGTTCTGATCCAAACGGACAACACAGTAGCCATGTGGTACATCAACAAGCAGGGTGGTACGGGCTCGTACCTCCTTTGTCAGGAAGCAGCTCAAATATGGGACTGGGCCCTAGCACACTCAATTCTACTACGGGCCACCTTCCTAGCAGGCATCCACAACACAGTAGCAGATCGCCTCAGTCGTCACTTCCAACCACACGAGTGGTCTCTAGACCCGACCCTGGCAGCCAGGATATTCCAACGCTGGGGTCAACCATCATTAGATCTCTTTGCGTCCCATCTGAACTACAAAGTGAGCAATTACTGCTCTCTCCTCTCGCAGCAGAACAGCTTACCAAGAGACGCGTTTGCCCGCCATTGGAATTCAGGCCTGTTATACGCATATCCACCAATACCGCTCATGACCAAAACACTAGTGAAGCTGCAACAGGACAAGGGGACCATGATACTCATAGCCCCATATTGGCCTCGACAAGTATGGTTTCCCACACTGCTAGATCTCTCAGTCAGGGATCCAATTCGCCTGGGAGTAGCTCCCAATCTCATAACTCAGGAACAGGGTCAGCTGCGCCATCCCAACCTTCAATCCCTGTCCCTGACAGCATGGATGTTGAAAGCTTGATCTTACAACCACTCAACCTTCCAACCACTATATCTCAAGTACTTATAGCTTCACGTAAACCTTCCACTAGGAAAAATTATTCCTACAAATGGAAAAGGTTTACATTGTGGTGCACTAACAAAGATTTAGATCCTTTCACTTGCCCCACTACTTCACTACTAGATTACCTTTACCATCTCTCAGACTCTGGTCTTAAGACGTCATTGGTAAGGGTTCACTTAAGTGCAATCTCAGCTTATCATAACAGGCTAGGAGATGCACCTGTCTCCACACAGCCTCTCGTCAGTAAATTCATGAGAGGCCTAACTCACATTAAACCTCCAGTTCATTCCCCAAGCATTCAATGGGACCTGAATGTAGTCTTAACCAGGCTTATGCGTTCTCCCTTTGAACCCATAAATACCTGTGACCTTAAATTCCTTACTTGGAAAACGGTATTTCTCATAGCCATTACATCAGCTAGAAGGGTCAGTGAACTGCAGGCACTAGTAACTTACGAACCCTTCACGAAGTTCCTTCATGACAGAGTAGTCCTCCGTACACATCCAAAATTCCTTCCTAAGGTTGTCACGGAATTTCATTTAAACCAAACAATAGTTTTACCTACATTCTTTCCTAGGCCTCACTCTCACCAGGGAGAGAGAGCCTTACACACTTTGGACTGTAAACGTGCGTTATCTTTCTATTTAAACCGCACTACAGCCCAAAGAAAATCAAATCAGCTGTTTGTGTCCTATGATCCAAACAAACCAGGTAAAGCAGTGGGTAAGCATACTCTGTCAAACTGGCTAGCAGATTGCATACAATTTTGTTATGAAAAAGCAGGCCTTACTCTCCAAGGGCGAGTAAAAGCACACTCAGTCAGAGCAATGTCAACCTCAGTAGCACACCTTCGCTCTGTACCTATTCTGGACATTTGTAAAGCAGCAACATGGAGTTCTCTTCACACCTTTGCAGCTCACTACTGTCTAGACAAAGAGGGAAGACAAGATTCAGCATATGGACAATCCGTCTTAAAGAACTTGTTTCCAGTGTAATCCCAACTCCTTCTACATCCAACCTGCTGTGATTTCGGCTGATTCATTTCGACAACAATACTTCACTGTTGCCTCACCTCAAAATGACTCAGCCTCTAGCTTGCTAATCACCCATATGTGAGGACTAGCATCCTGCTTGTCCTGGGATAAAGCAAAATTGCTTACCTTGTAATAGGTGTTATCCCAGGACAGCAGGATGTAGTCCTCACGAAACCCACCCGCCACCCTGCGGAGTTGGGTCCGATACGTTTTATTATTTTAATTTTGGCTAACGCTATTTGCTACAAACAAAGACTAAAGGGAGACCCCTGTGGCAGGGAATATCATAGCATGCTGGGCATGCTCAGTAGGCACTCTGGTGCCAGTCAAAAGTTTCATAGAAACTTTTACAGAAGTTTTCCGTACATAGGGCTCCATTACTGATGTCACCCATATGTGAGGACTACATCCTGCTGTCCTGGGATAACACCTATTACAAGGTAAGCAATTTTGCTTTACTCCATTTATTTCATTGTCCCCAAGAAGGGGGGCACCTTCAGACCCATCCTGGACCTCAAGTCAGTCAACCGGCACTTAAGGGTCCCAGGATTTCACATGGAAACTCTGTGGTCAGTCCGAAGTGCAATACAGCCAGGGGAGTATCTCACATCCCTGGATCTCTCAGAGGCCTATTTGCATATCTCAATTCATCGGGATCACTAGCATTACTTACGCTTCAAAGTCCTGGATCAGCACTTTCAGTTCTGGGCTCTACCCTTCGGGTTAGCCACCGCGCCACAGACCTTTACCAAGGTAATAGTAGTGGTGGCGGCGTCACTCAGGAAGGAAGGCATTCTCGTCCATCCCTACCTAGACAATTGGCTGATCAGGGCAAAGTCACCGGAGGAGAGCCACCGGGCAACCAACAGAGTTATATCTCTTCTGGAAAGCCTAGGATGGGTAGTCAACATAAACAAGAGTTCCCTACAGCCTTCGCAGTCGCTGGAATACCTAGGTGTCCGATTCGACACCCAGGAAGACAAGATCAGCCTGACCTCCAAGAGGAAATCAAAACTCCGGGATCGCTTGCAGAATCTGCTGAGCACCAATCGGCCCACAGCTTAGGATTACCTACAGGTCCTCGGCCTAATGGCCTCCACTCTGGAAGTGATACCATGGGCACAGGCTCATATGAGATCGTTACAGCGCGCCCTCCTATCTCGGTGGCGCCCACGATTACAGAACAACACCATGCATCTACCTCTACCGGCCAGAGTACGGTATCAGTTACGGTGGTGGCTGCAGCCCGGCCACATGAGCCGGGGGTTAAGGATGTCCTCCCCAACCTGGACCCTGCTCACTACAGATGCCAGCCTGAGCGGCTGGGGAGCACACTGCGAAGAGCTAACCGCCCAGGGGCGGTGGAACAGAGAAGAGTAGGGGTGGAACATCAACCGACTAGAGACACGGGCAGTCAGGTTATTCTGCCTGCGATTTGCCCACAGACTCCGAAACAGAGCAGTCAGAGTGATGTCTGACAACGCCACCACGGTGGCATACATCAACCGACAGGGCGGAACCAGAAGCCGACAGGTATCCTTAGAAATAGCCCCCCTGATGGCTTGGGCGGAAGCAAATCTCCAGGACATCTCCGCCGTCCACATTGCCGGGAAGGACAACGCCACGGCAGACTTCCTCAGCAGAGAAAGCCTAAACCCGGGGGAATGGCAGCTGTCACCCACGGCCTTCCAGATGATTGTGGATCAGTGGGGGACCCCGGGCATGGACCTACTAGCGGACAGGTCCAACGCTCAAGTACCCAGATACTTCAGTCGCAAGCGAGATCCTCTATCCCACGGGATCGACGCCCTGGTGCAGCCATTGCCTCCGGGGATCCTGCTATAGGCCTTTCCCCCATGGCCCCTGCTGGGTGTTATTATACACAAGATTCAGCGGCACAGAGGCCTAGTTCTTCTGGTGGCCCCGGACTGGCCAAGAAGATCCTGGTACGCAGACATGAGAAGACTACTGGCGGGGCATCCTCTGCCCCTGCCCCCTCACAGAGACCTGCTGCGACAAGGTCCCATCCTCCACGAGAATCCAGCTCAATTCTCTCTTGCGGTCTGGCCATTGAGAGGGCTAGACTGAAGAAAAGGGGATACTTGGGGCCGGTAATAGACACACTCCTCCGAGCATGCAAGTTCTCCACATCACTAACTTATATAAGGATCTGGAGAGTATTTGAAGCCTGGTGCGAAACTTGCAGCACCAAT
The DNA here is from genome assembly GCF_901001135.1 of Rhinatrema bivittatum. Lineage (NCBI taxonomy): Eukaryota > Metazoa > Chordata > Amphibia > Gymnophiona > Rhinatrematidae > Rhinatrema > Rhinatrema bivittatum. The sequence goes on from NC_042623.1 coordinate 112,484,730, forward strand.
CCGCATGCCGCTAAAATCCCCATCCTTCTGGATTTCCTGCAAGATGGACTTCAGAAGGGTCTGTCCCTCAGTTCAATCAAGGTTCAGGTGGCAGCGCTATCCTGCTACGGCCCCAGGAGTGCCGGCAATAGCATTGCCACACACCCAGACGTTTCACGTTTCTTGAAAGGAGTCAAAAACATTCGCCCGCCACTGAAGTGGCCAGTGCCCCTGTGGAACCTCAACCTAGTCTTGGAATTTCTAGCGGGACCCGCCTTCAGACCCCTCCAAGACCTGTCCCTCCGTTTGTTAACCTTGAAGATGGTGTTCTTGCTGGCCGTATGCTCAGCACGCCGCATCTCCGAGCTACAAGCGCTGTCCTGCCGCGATCCGTTTCTCAGAATCACTCCAGGGGCTATCCATCTTCGCACAGTTCCTTCCTTCTTACCCAAGGTAGTCTCACACTTCCACCTCAACCAAACCATATCCTTGCCAACCATGGAAGGTTTGAAGAAGTCAGAAGAAGGTCGAAGACTGCGCCATCTCGACATCGGCAGGTTGCTGTCCAGATACCTGGAAATGTCGAAAGCAGTACGAAAGACGGACCACCTGTTCGTCCTTCACAGTGGGAAGAAGCAAGGAGAAGCGGCCTCACGGGCGACTATTGCTCACTGGATCAAGGAAGTTATCAAGGCGGCCTACGTAGAAGCGGGAAATCCACCACCTCTACGGGTCAAGGCTCACTCTACCAGGGCCCAAGCGGCCTCCTGGGCAGAAACTAGGATGCTGTCGCCTGCAGAGATATGTAAAGTGGCAACGTGGTCCTCCCTCCATACCTTCTCCAGATTCTACCGTCTGGACGTCCAGGCTAGGGAGGTCACAGCATTTGCGAGGGCAATCCTAAACGGACCTCGGGCAGCCTCCCACCCAGTCCGGGAGTGGCTTTTGTACATCCCATTTGTAATGAGTCCATCTGCTACACGCTAGGAAATGTAGAGATTACTTAACTGATAATCTCGTTTTCCTTAGTGTATGCAGATGGACTCAGCATCCCGCCCGGCTGCCGGTATACATGGGGATTCACCGACTCACGGTAAGTCATGTTTTCTTATATAGGGCATCCACCCTGCCGGGTGTCGACGCCTTCCAGTTTAGAACACTGGCGATCTCCAGCTACTATCAATCGGTCAGGGTAATCATGTTCATTTAATCGATCGGTCAGTCACACATATATCCATAAAGCTTTTGCAAGGAAGATTACTGAGTTGCTGCACTTCCTGCGGGGGTAAATGTACCCGTGCTGACGTCAGATCCGTCTCCAACTGCTAGCACGAGCACACTATACCCATTTGTAATGAGTCCATCTGCATACACTAAGGAAAACGAGATTATCAGGTAAGTAATCTCTACAATTGTGATGGAGAAGGTACAGAGAAGGGCTACCAAAATGATAAGGGGAATGGAACAGCTCCCCTATGAGGAAAACTAAAGAGGTTAGGACTTTTCAGCTTGGAGAAGAGACGGCTGAGGGGGGATATCATAGAGGTATTTAAAATCATGAGAGGTCTAGAACAGGTAGATGTGAATCGGTTATTTACTCTTTTGGATAATTGAAAGACTAGGGGGCACTCCATGAAGTTAGCATGTGGCACATTTAAAACTAATCGGAGAAAGTTGTTTTTTACTCAACGCACAATTAAACTCTGGAATTTGTTGCCAGAGGATGTGGTTAGTGCAGTTAGTATAGCTGTGTTTAAAAAAGGATTGGATAAGTTCTTGGAGGAGAAGTCCATTATCTGCTATTAATTAAGTTGACTTAGAAAATAGCCACTGCTATTACTAGCAACGGTAACATGGAATAGACTTAGTTTTTGGATACTTGCCAGGTTCTTAAGGCCTGGATTGGCCACTGTTGGAAACAGGATGCTGGGCTTGATGGACCCTTGGTCTAACCCAGTATGGCATGTTCTTATGTTCTAGTTTGTAATTTCCTAAGAATTTTCTCATGAGAGACTTTGTCAATTGCTTTCTGGAAATCCAGAGGCAATTATATCAACTGGCTTACCTTTATGCCTTCAAAAAATGTGGCATATTTGTGAGGCAAGATTGCTGTTGGCTTTGTCCCATTAAACTATGCTTATCTGTCGATTCAGTAATTTTGTTCTTTATGATACTTTCTACCATTTTGCCTGGCCCAGGTGTCAGACTCACTGTCTGAGTTTCCTGGATCACCCCTTGATCCTTTTTTAAAATACTGGCATTACATTGACAACCCTTCTGTCTTCAGGTACTATAGATGATGATACGGATAGTTTAGAAATTTCTAATAGGTCCGCAATTTCATTTCTCAGTTCTTTCAGCGTTCTGGGATGTATACCATCTGGGCCAGGTAATTTGCTTATCTTTAGTTTTCAGTTTGCCCTAATACATCTTCCAGGTTCACTGAGATTTCTTTCAGGTCTTCTGAATCATCACCTTTGAATATCATTTCTGGCATGGGTATATCTCTTTCATCTTCCTCAGTAAATACTGAAGCAAAGAATTCATTTAGTCTCTCTGCTATGGCTTTGTCATCGCTAACTGCCCTATTTACTCCTTGATTATGTAATGGTCCCTCACAGGCTTTTTTTTACCTCAAATGTACCTGAAAATGTTTTTATCATGAATTTTTGCTTCCACAGCAAGCTTCTTTTCAAATTCTTTCTTTGCCTTCCTTATTAATGTTTTGCATGTGACTTGCCAGTGCATATGCTGTTTTGTTCATTTGGATCCCTTTTCTGTTTCTTGAAAGATGTTCTTTTAGATATGATAGCCTCTTTCTTCTCACCTTTTCACCATGCTGGTAGTCATTTAGCCTTCCTTCCACTCTTTCTATTGCATGGAATGCATTTGGTCTGGGCTTCGAAGGGTATTTTTAAATAACTTCCATGCCTGAGCTAAACTCTTAACCTTGGAAGTTGCTCCTTTTAGTTTTTTCCTAACCATTTTCCTCATTTTATCATAGTCACCTTTTTGAAAGTTAAATGCTGTCACAGTAGATTTCTTTTTGCACTCCTTCCAGTTAAGTCAAATTTGATGATTTATTTATTTATTTGGCATTTTTTTTATGAACCGACAACCATTTGCACATCGCATCGGTTTACAATTAACTTGGAAATTATAGGCTGGGCCTTTACATGGAACAGATAACTGTAGGTAAAAACGGAGGAACAAGAAAGAACCAAACTTCATAAGTTATAGAAAAAGAAAAATAGAACTTATTTACATAATTAAAAAGATAATCGATAGCAAAAACGGGGATTCCAGAATACAATTATATGGTGGGGGTAGAGGACGGGTAGGCCTGTAGGAAGGGCCATGTTTTTAGGTTTTTTTTTAACTTAGGAGTGGATGTCTCAGTGCGTAGATCTGGGGGGAGAGAGTTCCAAAGCGTAGTGCCAGTGAGGGAAAAAGCTCTGTTCAAAGTTGAGATAAGCTTGTAGGGTTTGATAGAGGGGGTGCGGAGAGTTCCTTGAAGGGCTGGACGAGTGGGTCTTGTGGAGGTGCACGGAAGAAAAGGGGGGCAGAGCCAGTTGAGGTTTTCGTTCATAATACTTTTGTGGATGAGGGTTAGTGTTTTGAAGAGGATACGAGATTGTATTGGTGCCAGTGTAGCTCGATGAGAGTTGGTGTGATGTGGTCTTTTTTTCTTAGAGTTTGTAAGTATACGTGCTGCGGCGTTTTGTAGGAGTTGCAAGGGTTTGGTGTGCGTGGAGGGGAGGCCAAGGAAGAGAGCATTACAGTAGTCGATTTTGGAAAGAATAATAGACTTGAAGTACTGTGCGAAAGTCTGAGAAATGCAGTAGGGGTCTGAGTTTCTTGATAGTTTGTAACTTGAAAAAGCAGTCACTTAGGATAGATTTGATGAAGGGTTGAAAGTGAATTGGTTGTCAAGAAGGACACCCAGGTTTCGGGTGTGCGAGTGGAAAGAGGTGGAGGAATAGGAGAGGGGGACAGAGAGTGAAGGGAGTTTAGTGGAAATGATGAGGAGTTCGGATTTTTGAGGGTTGAGGGCGAGGTGCATGCCTGTGAGGAGTTGGTTGATGGCGGAGAGGCAAGAGTCCCAGTTTTGGAGAGCGGACTGGAGGGAGTCAGAAACGGGGAAGAGAATTTGCACATCATCTGCGTAGATGAAGTGTTTGATACCAAGGTTGGTGAGGAGGGTGGTGAGGGGAAGCATGTAAATGTTGAAAAGGGTAGAGGAGAAAGAGGAGCCTTGGGGAACGCCACGGTCAAGATTAATGGCATCAGATTCGTTGTTGTCAGCGAAGACTGTGAAATGGCGATTTTGTAGGTAGGATTTAAACCAGGAGCGTGCGGTGTCAGTAATACCAATATTACTAAGGATGTTAAGGATAGTGTGGTTAACTGTGTCGAACGCCGCGGAGATGTCTAACATAGCAAGAAGATAAGAAGTACCTGTATCAGATCCTTTGATTATGGTGTCAGTCAGTGAAAGTAGTAAGGTCTCTGCGCTAAGATGTTTCCGGAAACCATATTGCGTGGAGGGTAAAATGTTGTGTTGTTCGAGGTAATCAGAAAGGCGAGTGTTAACAAGTTTTTCTAGAATTTTAGCTAGGAAGGGGAGATTGGAAATGGGTCTGAAATTAGAGAGGGTGAAGGGGTCGAGATTAGGTTTTTTGAGGATGGGTTTCACTACTGCTAGTTTGAGCATGTTGGGTACCGTACCATGTACCAGAGAGCAATTGAAGATGTCAGAGAGAGGTTTGGAAATAGTTTTAGGAATAGAAAGGAGAAGTTTGGACAGGATGGTTTAGAGGGATGGGAGGAGGGTTTCATCTTTCTCAGGATATTTTCTATTTCTAGGGTGGAGGGTGGGTCAATGGTAGACAGTGAAGCTGATAAGTTGAAGGAGGGCAGGGCAACGTTGGAGTAAAGAGCAAGGTGCGGTGAGGGAGGAGACTTTGTTTTTAAAGAAGTGTGCCAGTTCATTGCAGTGATTCTTAGAGGAGGTAGGTTGGGGTTGTATAGGGGAGGAGTTGGTGAGGAGTTGGTGAGGCCAGCGATCAGTGAAAAAAGGGCCTTGGGGTTGTATTGGAAACCATGTATCTTTTTAGAGTAGTATTCTCTTTTAGTGATATTGATGGTATTCCTGTATTCATGCATGAGTTGATAGTAAGTTGTTTTGGTTCCTGGGGATGGGTGTTTGCGCCAACACCTTTCTGCAGATCTAAGACGGGATTTGAGATTCTTGAGTTCAGGAGAGAACCAGGGTTTTTTGTTTGGGTGGGCTGGTTTGATGGTTTTTGTCACCAAAGGGCAGTGATGATGATGTGATCACTATTGCCAAGTAGCTCCAACACTGTTACCGCTTGCACCAAATCCTGTCTTCTACTAAGGACTAGGTTTAAAATAGTTTCTCCTCTTGTTGGTTCTTGTACGAGTTGCTCCATGAAGCAATCCTTTATTTCATCACCTGGACCGGATGGCATACACCCCAGAGTTCTGAAGGAACTAAAAAATGAAATTTCAGACCTATTAGTAGAAATTTGTAACTTATCATTAAAATCATCCATTGTACCTGAAGACTGGAGGATAGCAAATGTAACCCCAATATTTAAAAAGGGCTCCAGGGGCGATCCGGGAAACTACAGACCGGTTAGCCTGACTTCAGTGCCAGGAAAAATAATGGAAAGTGTTCTAAACATCAAAATCACAGAACATATAGAAAGACATGGTTTAATGGAACAAAGTCAGCATGGCTTTACCCAGGGCAAGTCTTGCCTCACAAATCTGTTTCACTTTTTTGAAGGAGTTAATAAACATGTGGATAAAGATGAACCGGTAGATATAGTATACTTAGATTTTCAGAAGGCGTTTGACAAAGTTCCTCATGAGAGGCTTCTAGGAAAAGTAAAAAGTCATGGGATAGGTGGCGATGTCCTTTTGTGGATTGCAAACTGGCTAAAAGACAGGAAACAGAGAGTAGGATTAAATGGGCAATTTTCTCAGTGGAAGGGAGTGGACAGTGGAGTGCCTCAGTGATCTGTATTGGGACCCTTACTTTTCAATATATTTATAAATGATCTGGAAAGAAATACGACGAGTGAGATAATCAAATTTGCAGATGACACAAAATTGTTCAGAGTAGTTAAATCACAAGCAGATTGTGATAAATTGCAGGAAGACCTTGTGAGACTGGAAAATTGGGCATCCAAATGGCAGATGAAATGTAATGTGGATAAGTGCAAGGTGATGCATATAGGGAAAAATAACCCTTGCTATAATTACACAATGTTGGGTTCCATATTAGGTGCTACAACCCAAGAAAGAGATCTAGGTGTCATAGTGGATAACACATTGAAATTGTCGGTACAGTGTGCTGCTGCAGTCAAAAAAGCAAACAGAATGTTGGGAATTATTAGAAAGGGAATGGTGAATAAAACGGAAAATGTCATAATGCCTCTGTATCGCTCCATGGTGAGACCGCACCTTGAATACTGTGTACAATTCTGGTCGCCGCATCTCAAAAAAGATATAATTGCGATGGAGAAGGTACAGAGAAGGGCTACCAAAATGATAAGGGGAATGGAACAACTCTCCTATGAGGAAAGACTAAAGAGGTTAGGACTTTTCAGCTTGGAGAAGAGACGACTGAGGGGGGGATATGATAGAGGTGTTTAAAATCATGAGAGGTCTAGAACGGGTAGATGTGAATCGGTTATTTACTCTTTCGGATAGTAGAAAGACTAGGGGGCACTCCATGAAGTTAGCATGGGGCACATTTAAAACTAATCGGAGAAAGTTCTTTTTTACTCAACGCACAATTAGACTCTGGAATTTGTTGCCGGAGAATGTGGTTAGTGCAGTTAATATAGCTGTGTTTAAAAAAGGATTGGATAAGTTCTTGGAGGAGAAGTCCATTACCTGCTATTAAGTTCACTTAGAGAATAGCCACTGCCATTAGCAATGGTTACATGGAATAGACTTAGTTTTTGGGTACTTGCCAGGTTCTTATGGCCTGGATTGGCCACTGTTGGAAACAGGATGCTGGGCTTGATGGACCCTTGGTCTGACCCAGTATGGCATTTTCTTATGTTCTTATGTTCTTATCTAGGAACTTTTCTTCTCTAAAATATCCTGATGTAGCATTCACCCTGTCAATACTGGGGTAATTGAAATCACCCATTATTACTGAGCTGCTAATTTTGTTTGCTTCCCTAATTTCTTTTAGCATTTCATTGTCTTAGTTCATTATGGCCAGGCAGATGGTAATATACCTCCGCTACTATTTTATTTCCTTTTTCACCTGAAATTTCTATCCATACAGATTCAACATTGTATTTTGTTTCATGCAGAACTTTTATCCTGTTTGACTCAATGCTCTCTTTAACATATAGTGCCTCCCGTCCACCAATTTAATCCATCCTATCATTTTGATATAATTTGCACCTTGGTATCACAGTATTCCATTGATTATCCTCCTTCCACCAAGTCTCTGAGATGCCAGTTATAAATACCTCTTCATCCAGTGCTATACACTCTAACTCTCCCATCTTATTTTTTAGATTTCTTGCATTTGTATACAGGATATTTTGAAGTATGTTTTTTGTTTGTATTAATAACATGCTCATCAGTTGACAGGGGTAATTTGGAATCTTTCTGCACTTTACTTAAAGATACCTGGTTGAGTTTGGCATTTACTGCAACCTCTCTACTTGGATCCCTATTTTACCTGTTCTTTTAGTATCCTTCAAATATACATCATTCTTAACCTTGCTCTGCTTTTGTACTTAGAAGAATTTCACCTCCAATATTGTACCTCTCCCTTGGGTTTTTGCATCCTTAGTGCATTAAGGTGCATTTTTTAACATTAAATCTTAGCTGCCAGTATCTAAACCATTCCTCTAGCTTCACTAGATCCCACCTATGTTTTCCACACCACCGTGACTATGCATCCTGTTGCAGATCTTGGCATCAGCAAAAAGACAAACCTTTCCGGATAATCCTTCTGCTGTGCTGCTCATGAAAATGTTGAAAAGAACTGGTCCCAGGACTGATCCCTGAGGTACACCACTAGTAGCTCTTTCCTCAGTGTAAACTCCCATTTACCACTACCCTTTGTCGCCTCCCAGTCAGCCAGTTTCTAATCCAGTCAGTCACTCTAGGTTCCATACCAAAGGCGCTCAATTTATTTTATAAATCTTTTATGCAGAACCGTGTCAAAGGCCATAATGAAGTCCAAATACATAACGTCTAGCGTGCTCTCTTGATCATTTCTGTTCAATAAAGAAATTGATCAGATTCATCTTTCAAGATTTATCTTTAGTAAAAAAAACCAAAACATGCTGCCTCAGATTATGCAATTCATTGGAATCTAGAAACTGAACTATCCTTTGTTTTAGCAGCAGTTCCATTAATTAGCTCACCATAGAGTTCAGACTAACTGGCCTATAGTTCCCAGCCTCCTCCTTACTTTCGCTTTTATGAATAGGAACCACATCTGCACTTCTCCACTCTTCCAGAACTAATCCCAACTCTAAGCATTGAAAAAGTCAGCCAGCAGAGCTGCCAGGACTTCTCTGTTCCTTCAATACCCTCGAATGTATTCCATCCAGCCCCCTTGCTTTATCTAGTTTGTTTAGTTAATGTAACAATTTTAAAGAGGATCTTTATCTGTTTAAAAAAAAAAAAGTTGATATTTTGTTATAAGTTTTAAAATCTGCTTTGTCATGGGAATACTGGCTTTAACTGTCACTGTGCACCACACGTATGTAGTAGTGATGTCACAGGAGGAAAAAAAAGGATGTTCTCTGCCTCCATCAACTGGATGAGGGACTAAACCCAATCTTTCTGGACTGGTGTAGCAGAAATAAAGGAAAGGAAATTATCAGGCAAGTCTAAATTTCTCCTTTAAAACAAGCCTCCTGAGAAGTCACTATAATGAGTCTTTCCAGATGTCCATAGAAGTCTTCTCTTTTAGAAATTAAACATGCTTGTCTCTAGCTAAAAATCATATTTTATTCATTCAACTGCTGCAAGTGCATTGTAAAAAGGCATTGAGAATTTCAACAGTGGTCAAGATTGCACAGTGTTATCCTATTATCTGATATCAACTGCTCAAGAATCTTTCTTTTTTTTTTTTTTTTACATTGCAATGACATTTCTCACAAGACAAGCAGGATGGTAGTCCTCACATATGGGTGACATCATCAGGATGGAGCCCAATCACGGAAAACTTCTGTCAAAGTTTCCAGAACTTTGACTGGCCCCTACTGGGCATGCCCAGCATGGCACTAACCCTGCAGCCAGCAGGGGTCCCCCTTCAGTCTTACTTTTTCCGCGCAGCAGTAGCCTCGCGGTTTAGGAGCTCTGAAGAGATTCCTGACAGGAATTTTCCTCACGGATTTAATTAAAATTACTTCGCCCCACAGGGGTCCCTCCTCTAACTTTTCTCAAGCCGCGGTACTCCGGTAAGTTTTTCACCGTTTTTCGTCGATTACCGTCGAGTTTGGCCCTCGTGGCCTACTGGCCATCGACCGTACCAAGGCTCGATTTTTCTGTGGCCATGGCGTCGGGTTTTCGTCTGTGCCCGGACTATACTCGCACCATGTGAACCCTCATGGAGTCTGTGTAATGTGTTTAGGTCGTGAGCATGATGTCCTGACTTGCACCAAATGTGCCCTTATGACACCGAAAGGTCGCAAGGCCAGAATGGAGAAGATGGGACTCCTTTTCCGTGCTCACACCCTGACGCCATCCATCGCATTGACGTCATCGGAACCGGCACCGTCGAAGTCTCATCAGCATCGACAACCGTCCGGTGACTGCCCGCCATCGACGTCTTCACGGCCATCAACTCCCGTTTCTTCCCCTCAGGATTGAGGGGATCATAGGGAGAAGCATCGCCATCGGCATCGTAAGTCTCGGACTGTCGAGGGAGCGAAATCATCGACCTCGCCACCGTCCGAGCCACCGTCGAAGAAGCCCCGTCCAGGAGCAGCACCGACCACTCCTGCGATCGGGACATCGAGGCCACCCTCACCCGAACGGGGTTTGGGAGTCACGATTCCGCCTGTAAAAGTGGTCCCTCCAACTGTGCCTCAGCCTCCCTCTTCCATCACGGAGCCAGAGCTGATTGCCCCAGGTCTCCGGGAAGAACTGGACCGGCTAGTCCAGGAGGCCATCGACAAGGCGATGCAACAACTCCAGGTCCCTCCGACACCGGCACCGAGAGTGGAACCGGTCATCGACCCGATTCCAGCAGCGCTGGCACCGCTGCTATCCCGGATGGAGGCGCTCATGACTGCCCTTCCACCGGTGATTCCCGGGTCTCCGTTGGCTCTGGTGCGCTCCCCGATGACTGCTTCATCGGGAGGAGAAACACCGTTCCGCATTCCTCCTTCGGGGCTATTGCCTCAGCCATCGATGCCATGTTGTCCCTCGCCACCGATTCATTCATCGGGGGCGATACGCACATCGGCGCCATTGATGCCTTCGATGCCGGCACCGATGCCCCCCAGGGTGTCCGCGGTGCCCCCGGCGATTCCTTCGATTTTCTCGGAGCCTCAGCCGGGCCCTTCGGGTATCCAACCCCCTTCTCGTCCTACAGGTCAGCCTGCTGATCCTTATGACACCTGGGGTGATGATGCTTCCACAGACACCGATGATTTACCTTCACCTCCTTCTCCTACTGAAAGTAAAAAGAATTCTCCTCCAGAGGACCTCTCTTTCATTAATTTTGTGATGGAAATGTCGGAATTGGTCCCTTTTCAGCTTCAGACGGAGCAAGATGATAGGCACCAGATGATGGAGCTTCTCCAATTCCTGGATGCCCCTAAAGTGATCACTTCTATTCCCATTCATCAAGTTCTGCTTGACCTCAAAAAGAACTGGGAAAATCCTGGATCCATTGCCCCATTACACAGAAAAGCTGACACTACTTATCTAGTACAGTCAGCCCCGGGCTTTCAAAAATCTCAGCTTGACCACCACTCAACTGCCATCTCGGCAAGATGCTGGGCCTGGCTCAAGTCTTCTGACCTTCGCCCAGAAGTACAAGACAGGCTCTCTGACCTGCCCTGTATAAGAGATAATCTATTCGGTGAACAGATTCAGCAAATAGTGGCTGAGTTAAAGGACCATCATGAGACCCTCAAACAGCTCTCATCGATACCTTCTGACTTCCCTTCTAGACAGTCCTTCAAGAAGGACCCCAAGAAGTCATTCTTCCGTCCAAGGAAGTACTATCCCCCACCAACAAGGTCCCGAGCTACGAGGCCTTATCAAAAATCTCAGCCTTGCCAGCCCCGGAAGCAAAAGCCACAAGCAGCTCCCCAGCCGGGGCCTGCTTCATGTTATTGACTTTCACTTAGAGAGCAGCAGCCTGATCCCTCTGTCAAGCATACCAGTGGGAGGCCGATTATGCCACTTTCATGGAATATGGCAATCAATCACAACCGACCAATGGGTGCTGGCAATCATTGCTCAGGGTTACCATCTGAATGTTCTTGCTGTTCCACCGGACTCCCCACCTCTACAAGCGTGGAGAGTAACCGACCACTCTGTCCTTCTGGAGCAGGAGGTTTCCCTTCTTCTCCAGTTAAGAGCAATAGAACCCGTTCCTCTTTCGCAACAAGGCCTAGGGTTCTATTCCTGGTACTTTTTGATTCCCAAAAAATCCGAGGGGCTTCGTCCAATTCTGTACCTACGTGCCCTCAACAAGTACCTCCAGTGGGAAAAGTTCAAAATGGTAACCTTGGGCTCGCTTCTACCTCTTCTACAAAGAGGAGACTGGCTCTGCTCTCTGGACCTCCAGGACGCATACACCCACATCGCGATAGCTCCAGCTTATCGCAAGTACCTCCGGTTTTTAGTAGGCCCAAGGCACTATCAATACCGGATGCTTCCATTTGGCCTAGCATCGGCACCACGAGTCTTTACCAAATGCCTCGTAGACGTCGCAGCTTTTCTCAGGAAACAAGGTGTTCACGTCTACCCCTATTTAGACGACTGGTTAATCAGGGCCCCAACCCAGCAAGCCGCTCGGTCGTCCCTGGATTTGACCCTACTCACTCTAATTTCTCTAGGATTTCTCGTCAATTACGAGAAATCCTATTTAGTCCCATCTCAAACCTTATCGTTCATTGGGGCAGACTTGGACACCTTACAGGCAAAAGCTTTTCTACCTCAACAATGAGTGCAAACCCTCGTGTCCCTCGCTCATCAGTTGCAGTCTCAGTATACAGCAACAGCTCGACAATTCCTTGTCCTTCCTGGACACATGGCGTCCTCAGTCCATCTCACACCAATGGCTCGCCTGGCCATGAAGAGTCATGCATTGGACTGTGAGGTCACAATGGATTCAAGCGACTCAGCCTCTGTCAACCATTGTCCACATCACCGACACACTCCGTCTGTCTCTCGCCTGGTGGAAAGACCAGAACAATCTCTTCCAGGGACTGCCTTTTCACCTGCCAGATCTTCAACTCAATCTCACCACCGACGCTTCCAACCTCGGCTGGGGAGCTCATGTGAACAATCTGCAGTCACAAGGTTTTTGGTCTCCAGAGGAAGCCAAACACCAGATAAATTTCCTGGAGATTCGAGCGATGCGATATGCTCTCAGAGCTTTTCAGGATTGCCTATCAAATCACGTCATCCTGATTCAGATGGACAACCAGGTGGCCATGTGGTATATCAACAAGCAGGGAGGCACAGGCTCCTTCCTTCTGTGTCAGGAAGCTGCGCATATTTGGGCGGAAGCGCTCTCCCGCTCGATGTACCTCAGGGCCACCTATTTGCCGAGAGTGCACAATGTCTTGGCAGACAAACTGAGTCATGTCTTCCAACCGCACAAGTGGTCTCTCAATCCCTCTGTAGCGACCTTTCTCTTCCAGCAATGGGGTCATCCCCAAATAGACCTCTTTGCGTCCCCTCAGAACCACAAGGTGGACAATTACTGCTCCCTCATTCGGAGAGAGCGCTCTCAGCCCAGAGATGCATTCTCCCTCTCGTGGGCAGCCGGTCTGCTTTATGCATTCCCTCCACTTTTTCTTCTCTCGAAGACTCTCGTGAAGCTCCGTCAGGACAAGGGAACCATGATCCTGATAGCATCTCACTGGCCACGCTAAGTGTGGTTTCCCATACTCCAGGATCTCTCCATCCGCACCCGCTTCTGATCACTCAGAACGACGGATGTCTATGCCATCCCATCCTTCAGGCCTTGTCCCTGACGGCATAGATGTTGAAAGGTTAATCCTTCAACCACTTAACCTTTCAGATTCGGTTTCTCGTGTCCTGATTGCTTCACGAAAGCCTTCCACAAGAAAATCTTATTCCTATAAATGGAAAAGGTACACATCATGGTCTTCTTCGCAATCCTTTGATCCCTTTTCCTGTCCAGTCGCAAGGTTTTTGGACTATCTCTGGCATTTATCGGAATCAGGTCTAAAGACCTCTTCCATCAGAATGCATGTCAGTGCGGTAGCTGCCTTCCATAAAGGTGTCGGGGATGTCCCTATATCGGTACAACCCCTCGTAACACGTTTTCTTAAAGGCTTGCTCCATATCAAGCCACCTTTACGTCCTCCGGCCCCTTCTTGGGACCTTAATCTGGTTCTCGGGCGGCTCATGAAACCACCCTTCGAACCTCTTCACTCCTGTGACCTAAAATATCTCACATAGAAAGTGATTTTCCTTTTGGCTATCACTTCAGCTCGCAGGGTTAGTGAGTTCAGGCCCTAGTTACCTATCCGCCTTACACTAAGCTCCTGCAGGACCGAGCGGTACTCCGCACTCACCCTAAGTTTTTGCCTAAGGTAGTTTCAGAGTTTCACATTAATCAATCCATCATACGACCTATCTTCTTTCCCAGGCCCCACTCCAACCCAGGGGAACAGGCTCTGCATACCCTTGACTGTAAACGGGCTCTAGCATTCTACCTAGACCTTATAGTTGCCCACAGGAAGAGCACTCAGTTATTCGTCTCTTTCCATCCCAACAAACTAGGGCAACCTGTGGGTAAGCAGGCTCTCTCCTCCTGGTTGGCGGACTGCATATCCTTTTGCTATCAGCAAGCAGGCATTCCTTTTCAAGACCGTGTTAAAGCACACTCTGTGAGGGCCATGGCGACTTCAGTAGCACACCTACGATCTGTGCCGCTTCCTGACATTTGCAGGGCTGCCACCTGGACCTCTCTCCACACTTTCGCAGCCCACTATTGCCTAGACAAAGCCGGAAGACAAGATTCCATCTTTGGCCAATCTGTCCTGCGTAACCTATTTGCAACGTGACGTACCAACACCCTTCCGCCTGCCCGGTGGGGTTCAGAATGCCCTCTACCAAATTCCACCCCAGTTGTTGTGCCTGTTGCACGCCGTTGGGTACATTTGGTGCATGTTCGGACATCCTCAGCTCGGTACTCACCCATATGTGAGAACTACCATCCTGCTTGTCCTGTGAGAAAGCAAATGTTGCTTACCTGTAACAGGTGTTCGCACAGGACAGCAGGATGGTAGTCCTCACGAAACCCGCCCGCTGCCCCGCGGTGTTGGGTTCGTAACGTTTTGTTGTTTTATTTTTTCGGCACTGCCTGTAGCTATCAAACAAGACTGAAGGGGGACCCCTGCTGGCTGCAGGGTTAGTGCCATGCTGGGCATGCCCAGTAGGGGCCAGTCAAAGTTCTGGAAACTTTGACAGAAGTTTTCCGTGATTGGGCTCAATCCTGATGATGTCACCCATATGTGAGGACTAACATCCTGCTGTCCTGTGAGAACACCTGTTACAGGTAAGCAACATTTGCTTTCTCATTAGAGGCCAGTTTTAAATGGGGCTTTTAAAGCTTTTTATTGAATCAATTTTCAGTTATGAAGTTTTTGCCATGTAGCAAGTTAGAAACTTGCAGCTGATTGACATGAGAATTACATTTTCAAATTCCGGTTATTACATACTGTTTGAAAACACTTGTTTACAGTAAGAGTGTAAGGGCTGAATTTTGCTGAAATTTTTTTTTTTTTTGGGGGGGGGGGGGTGCATATTAACATTTTTCCTTTTTTCTTTATTATTTCCTCTTAGTCTGGAGGCTGTCATTATGCCACCTTGTCTTCAGTTGGGGGAGTGATCATACTCCTGCCTCAGAAACCAGGATTAGTTGTACTTTTCAAGGTTGCCCAGTAAATTTGTTTTTAAAATGGTGCCGCCAACCACATTTTAATTATAAATAGTTTGTGAGATTAGGTATCCAAAATCTTCAATGCACCTATGTCCTTAGCAGTGTGCTCTATGCTCCAGCTGTAGTCTGGTACTTAGTAACAAGTATGCTCATTTAAAATTAAGATCACAATGGTTAATACAGAAGTTAAAACATTCTCAGTTAAGAGTAAGATTAAGCTTTTTTAATAATTCAGAAATTCATGAATTGAAAACAGCCATTGAGAATTTAAGTATCATGAAGGCTATGCTCCGTTCTTTCTTAAAACATGTATTAAGGAAACACTTTTACAACTATGCACATTTAGAAGATACACTTGTTTCTCACACCATAATCTTGAGGGGTTAAGATATCTAAGCAGCCTTTGCCTTTCCCTATTAATGACAGGGCAAATGAGCTGCTGCTTATACAGATCATGGTGTTTCTGTTACTCTTATACTCGGAAGGATGTATTTTCATCTTCATTGCAGACATAATTGTTGCTATCCCATAGCCGAGTAGAACAGCTTTCCAGTGTGAAATACAGGACATTGCTAACATGCCATCATTCTGGTTGCTAGAAAATTGTTTTGGAATGCTACATTTAATTCAGAGGAAAGTATGATTTTTCACAACATCTATATTAGTAAATATGTTTCTTGCAAGTTATGAAAATAGAATGCAAAACATTTCTGCACAGTCCTGTTTATTCAGGCACTGTTACAGATGAATTAGACTGTTCTTTCTATACACAAAAGTACTGGTGATAAAGCCTGTTTGTAAAGTTCTGATTTGTACTGTATCTGTATCCTACCTTTCATCCATTTTGATCTGAATTGTTTATTAGCTAGAGTACATAGCATTTTATCTTAAAAAGATCAGATTTAAGAAAAAAATTTCAACTTTTTTTTTGTAACTAAATGCATGCATTCTTATATGAATTAATGGCACTTCATAAGACAGTGTAGTAGAAAAATGTCAAGAAATACGCTCAGGCAATGAAAAATTTTAATCTGTTGATGTTTTGTATGCATTTTAAAAACATATGTCTTTCAAACTTTCTGCAGAGTTCACCTGTGACACCGGCAACAGTAATGCAAATTCAGGGCCACCATGTCGGTTCCCAGCCGTCTCCATACACTGCACCAACTACAAGTCAGCTGGGAGAACAAGTGAAAAAACCTGGACAGAACTTCATGTGCCTATGGCAGTCTTGTAAAAAGTAAATGCTTTTTCTTAAAACATATTTCCGAAGTATATTTTGAAGTGACGATATGGAGCAAGATTCCCAAATGTTTTGAAAACTGGCTATGGGAGTGTGACTAGACGTGAACCATAGTGATCCAATTATAAGAGGAGTTTGCAAAAGAAAAAATGTCTTTCAAAAGATCAGTCTAGTCCAGGGGTAGAAAATCTTTTTGAAGTGGTGTGCCAAGATTTAAATTGGGGGGGAGGGGGGGAGGTAGGTAACTCTGATCCTTGACTGCCACAAGCCAGTCAGCATCCTGATCCACCAGATTTCTTTCATATAACACTTGATTATTAACTTTAATTGACATGAATTTTCTGGTAAAATATTCAAGTTATGTAAAAAAAAAGATTGAAAATGTTTTTTCCCATGTAAAAAAAATATATAAAAAGGAGTAGAGAAAAGTCTCACTCCCTTCCCCCTTCTCATCAATACACCCCGTATTAAGAAAACAGAACAAGCCAGGCTGCTATAGATCCCCACACACAAACTACACACTAGAAAGCAGAATACCTCACCTCAGTCTTACATGTAGAACCTCACCAAATACAGAATAAAGTGGCTATAAAAAAGTATAAATAATTATCCCAGGAGAAGCAGGATGCTAGTCCTCACATATGGGTGACATCAGTAATGGAGCCCTATGTACGGAAAACTTCTGTAAAAGTTTCTATGAAACTTTTGACTGGCACCAGAGTGCCTACTGAGCATGCCCAGCATGCTATGATATTCCCTGCCACAGGGGTCTCCCTTTAGTCTTCTTTTTTCCGCGAAGCAGTTAGCCTCGCGGTTATTAGGAGTCCTGTGGGATTCTCCACAACTTTTTCCTCACGGAAAACTCTAAAAAACTTCAACCGCAAAGGGTCTCCCTTAGTATAGACATCACGGTAAGTTTTTACCGATTTCGCGGTTCCGTTCCGTTTTTCCAATTTTTTTACCTGAGTCATAGGCCGTCGACAGCTGTCCGGCCACAAAATGACTACAGGCTTCAAAAAATGCCCAAAATGCACGAGGAACATGTCCATCACAGACCCTCACCAGGACTGTGTCCTCTGCCTGGGTGAAGGGCATGATGTAAAAAATTGTCCCTTATGTGCTAGGATGACCTCGAAAGGTCGACGTCTGCAGCTAGACAAAATGGAACAGTTGTTTAAAATACAACTGGTTACTGCTCCATCTACTTCCACACAATCGTCTCCAGCTGGGTCGATTAGGAAAGTCGTCCTGAAAAAACGCCATTCAGGTGAGTCGGGAGACGCTCCATTTTCCTCCCCCTCGCCATCGTCCAGGGCGTCAACATCGGGCAGTGAGAAAGCCCGCGAAAAAGACAAACATCGCCATCGGCATCGTAGGCCGCATACGGCATCCGCTACACCGATACCCGGCGAGCCATCGACGGAAGACGGGGCACCGGTTAAGAAACCCCGGCTCCAGGGTAAGGCTTCGGAGCCATCGACAAGGCGATCCTCGCCGATTCCGGCGGAAGGAACCGTGCCTCCTCAGGGCTCTGAGGATGTACTGATGTCGCCACCACCGCCTCCCCCCATGGGTGCTCTGTTCACACCATCCATGCGGGCGGAACTTGACGTTTACATACGCCAAGCGGTCAGGGATGCCTTCGAAGCGATGCCGTGACCTGCTACACCAGTTCTACCATCGACACCGATCATAATAAGATCGTCGATTCCATCGCCAGTACCCTCGATGCCGATGCCGAGGAAATCACCGCAATCATCGATGACGTCGGTTCCAGCACCGGTGCCGTCCATGCCGCAACCAGCCATGCCGTCGATGCCGATGCCTCAGATTCCATCGATTCCAATGCGGCCACCGACCCTGA
This sequence comes from Rhinatrema bivittatum, assembly GCF_901001135.1. Lineage (NCBI taxonomy): Eukaryota > Metazoa > Chordata > Amphibia > Gymnophiona > Rhinatrematidae > Rhinatrema > Rhinatrema bivittatum. Next base: position 112,502,988 of record NC_042623.1, read on the forward strand.
TGACACCATCGGTGCCAACTCATGATTCGTCCATTTTTCAACCTTTGATGGACAGATTGGACTCACTTATCCATGCTTTCTCCTCTTCACCACAAGATCTAGGTTCTGGTCAACATCAGGAACCATTACCAGGTCCGTCAGGTGTCATACCACCCATCAGACCACAAACACCAGTCTCTGAGATCCCATTTAAGCCTCCTAGGCCAACAGGGCATCCTCTGGACACTAGTGACTCAGAATTTTCATCTGAGGAAGATATCCTCTCTGAGCCTTCACCACCAGAGGACAGGAGAAAATCACCACCGGAGGATCTTTCATTTTCTAATTTTATAAAGGAAATGTCTGAAACCATCCCTTTCTCCCTCCTCTCAGAGATAGACAGCAGACAAAAAACCTTGGAGGTACTTCAATTCGTAGATCCTCCTAAGAAAATTCTTGCCATTCCAGTTCACGAGGTCTTACAGGAATTGATGTACAGGATGTGGGAGCACCCTGGGTCTGTGGCGGCAGTCAATAAGCGTGCTGATGCCACTTATCTGGTTCAGCCCATCCCAGGGTTTCAAAAAACTCAATTGCCACATCAATCAGTAGTGGTCGAGTCGGCCCAGAAGAAGGCCAAGAGGTTAAAACAGCATGCCTCCACACCTCCTGGGAAAGATAACCGGTTCCTAGATAATCTTGGAAGGAAAATCTTCCAAGCTGCCATGCTGGTATCCAGAATAAATTCTTACCAGCTTTTCATGAATCAGTACCAGCGAGACCTGTGGAAACAGGTTGAAACACTGTCACACCAATTACCTGACCAACTTCAGGACGGATTGCTAAGACACGTGCACAAAGGCCTAGAGGCGGGCAAACACGAGGTAAGGGCCACTTATGATTCCTTTGAGACAGCCTCCCGGTTGTCAGCGTCAGGAATCACAGCTAGGAGATGGGCCTGGTTAAAATCATCGGAGCTGAGACCAGAGGTACAGGAACGCTTAGCAGACTTGCCTTGCCTGGGGGAAAACCTCTTTGGTGATAAAGTCAAAGAGGCGGTGGCGACCATCAAGGACCACACTGAAACCCTTAAACAGCTGTCTCAGCTGCCACAAGAATTCCACCAACCTTCTAGGAGGCTTCCAAGAAGGGAACCAAGGAAACCATATTATCGTCCTAGGCGATATTATCCTCCAGCAACCAGACCCAGACAACAACGGCCTACTCAACGGTCACAACCTCGCCAGAGACCTGCTAGGCCTCAGCAGCCTCCGCCTGCAGCATCCACTTCTGGGTTTTGAAATCCAACCAGAGAGCAGGAGCCATTCCCAAAATCCTCATCCACAATTACCTGTAGGAGGCCGAATTTCTCATTACCATCAAACTTGGACCTCCATCACAACGGACCAATGGGTACTCTCAATTACAACTCAAGGGTACCGCTTGGATTTCCTCACTGTACCAAACGAAAATCCTCCTATTCCATCTTGGACAGTGTCTCATCACTCCACAATTCTACAAGCAGAATTATCCACCCTACTGACTGCCAGGGCCATAGAAAGAGTTCCCAGGCCTCAGTGGGGCAGAGGATTCTACTCCCGATATTTCCTCATTCCAAAGAAAACCGGGGGCCTACGTCCTATCCTGGATCTCAGGAATCTCAACAAATTTCTAAAGAAAGAAAAATTCAGGATGGTGTCATTAAGCACCATGCTACCTCTTCTTCAAAAAGGAGATTGGCTCTGCTCTCTGGATCTTCAAGATGCTTACGCTCACATTACCATTTTTCCTCCTCATCGACAATACCTGCGATTTCTGGTGGAAGGTCAACACTTCCAATACCGAGTACTGCCTTTCGGCCTAGCCTCAGCACCTCGAGTGTTCACAAAGTGTCTTGCAGTAGCGGTGGCACATCTTCACAAGCAAAGAGTACATGTCTTTCCTTACTTGGACGATTGGCTCATCAGCAGTCAAACACAAAGCGGAGCTCTCTCTTCTCTCCATCTCACAATAAAATTGCTTCACTCCTTGGGGTTTCTCATCAACTACAAGAAATCCCATCTCACACCATTTCACCACTTGCAGTTCATAGGTGCAGATCTCAACACCATCACAGCGAAAGCCTTTCTTCCAAGAGACCGTGCTCAAGCGCTCGTTCTCCTAGCGCACTCTGTTCGCAATCAATCTCGAGTTACAGCTCATCAGTGCCTCACCCTGCTCGGACACATGGCCTCAACGGTTCATGTTACTCCCATGGCCAGGCTCACCATGCGACTAATGCAATGGACACTCAAATCTCAATGGATTCAAGCCATTCAACCATTGTCCACTCCCATTCGTATCACGCAAGATCTAAGATCATCTCTTCTCTGGTGGACATCCACAATCAACTTGCTCAAAGGCCTGCCTTTCCAGCAACCAGCTCCACAAGTGACTTTAACTACAGATGCGTCCACCTTAGGGTGGGGAGCGCACATTGCTCACCTAAAGACACAAGGCACATGGACAAGGCAAGAAGCCTCCTTTCAAATAAATTTTCTGGAACTTCGAGCTATACGCTATGCTCTACATGCGTTCAAGGACTGCCTTTCACACAAAACTGTTCTGATCCAAACGGACAACACAGTAGCCATGTGGTACTCAACAAGCAGGGAGGCACAGGCTCGTACCTCCTTTGTCAGGAAGCAGCTCAGATTTGGGACTGGGCCCTAGCACACTCAATTCTTCTGCGGGCCACCTACCTAGCAGGCATCCACAACACAGTAGCGGATCGCCTCAGTCGTCACTTCCAACCACACGAGTGGTCTCTGAACCCATCGCTAGCAACCAAGATTTTTCAGCGTTGGGGTCAACCAACAATAGATCTCTTTGCATCCCACCTGAACTACAAAGTGAACAATTACTGCTTCCTCCTCTGGCAGTCCAACAGCCTACCAAGGGACGCCTTTGCTCGCCACTGGAATTCAGGCCTGTTATACGCGTATCCTCCGATACCACTCATAACCAAAACACTAGTGAAGCTACAACAGGACAAGGGGACAATGATACTCATAGCCCCATATTGGCCTCGATAAGTATGGTTTCCCACACTGCTAGATCTATCAGTCAGGGATCCAATTCGCCTGGGAGTAGCTCCCAATCTGATAACTCAGGAACAGGGCCAGTTGCGCCATCCCAACCTTCAATCCCTGTCCCTGATAGCATGGATGTTGAGAGCTTGATCTTACAACCTCTCAACCTTCCAACCACTATATCTCAAGTACTTATAGCTTCACAAAAACCTTCCACTAGAAAGAATTATTCTTACAAATGGAAAAGGTTTACACTGTGGTGCACTCAGATTTAGATCCTTTCACCTGCCCCACTACCTCGCTACTAGATTATCTTTACCATCTCTCAGACTCTGGTCTTAAGACGTCATCTGTAAGGGTACACTTAAGTGCAATCTCAGCTTACCATAACAAACTGGGAGATGCACCTATTTCTACACAGCCTCTCGTAAGCAGATTCATGAGAGGTCTAACTCACATTAAACCTCCAGTTCATTCCCCGAGCATACAGTGGGATCTGAACGTTAGTACTAACTAGGCTTATGCGTTCTCCATTTGAACCCATAAATACCTGTGACCTTAAATACCTTACTTGGAAAACGGTATTTCTCATAGCCATTACATCAGCTAGAAGGGTCAGTGAATTGCAAGCGCTAGTCACATACGAACCTTTCACAAAGTTTCTACATGACAGGGTAGTCCTCCGAACACACCCAAAATTCCTTCCTAAGGTTGTCACAGAATTTCACTTGAACCAATCCATTGTTTTACCAACATTCTTTCCTAGGCCTCATTCCCATCAAGGTGAAAGAGCCTTACACACTTTGGACTGTAAGCGTGCGTTATCCTTCTATTTAAACCGCACTGCAGCCCAAAGAAAATCCAGTCAGCTGTTTGTATCCTATGATCCAAACAAACCAGGTAAAGCAGTGGGTAAGCATACTCTGTCCAACTGGCTAGCAGATTGCATACAATTTTGTTATGAAAAGGCAGGCCTTACTCTTCAAGGGCGAGTAAAAGCACACTCAGTCAGAGCAATGTCAACTTCAGTAGCACACCTTCGCTCTGTACCTATTCTGGACATTTGTAAAGCAGCAACATGGAGTTCTCTTCACACCTTTGCAGCGCACTACTGTTTAGACAAAGAAGGAAGACAAGATTCAGCATATGGACAATCTGTCTTAAAGAACTTGTTTCCAGTATAACCCCAACTCCTTCTACATCCAACCTGCTGTGATTTCGGCTGATTCATTTCAACAACAATAGTTCACTGTTGCTTCACTACAAAATGACTCAGCCTCTAGCTTGCTAATCACCCATATGTGAGGACTAGCATCCTGCTTGTCCTGGGATAAAGCAAAATTGCTTACCTTGTAATAGGTGTTATCCCAGGACAGCAGGATGTAGTCCTCACGAAACCCACCCGCCACCCCGCGGAGTTGGGTCCGATACGTTTTATTATTTTATTTTGGCTAACGCTATTGCTACAAATCAAGACTAAAGGGAGACCCCTGTGGCAGGGAATATCATAGCATGCTGGGCATGCTCAGTAGGCACTCTGGTGCCAGTCAAAAGTTTCATAGAAACTTTTACAGAAGTTTTCCGTACATAGGGCTCCATTACTGATGTCACCCATATGTGAGGACTACATCCTGCTGTCCTGGGATAACACCTATTACAAGGTAAGCAATTTTGCTAAACATGCAGACAGAAACTGAACTGGAAACTGCAACAAGCCAAACTCCATATGCAGTGCTATAATGGAAAAACAAGACATTCCATGTCAAGTGGAACAATTTAGAAAATCATCCACTCTCAACCTCCTTTAAATTGAATTCAATTTTGTGTGGATGTTCGCTACAGCCTCAAACAAAACTATGCAAAATTTTTCGACTGGATCGCTATTGGTTCAAGAGCCTAGGCAGGTGAACAAAGGTCACTCTTAGAGTACTGTGCTCCGCTTAACGTAAAGCAGCCATTTTGTCCAGGCACTGCAGCCAAACAAATCCTGTTAGGGGCCTGAACTTTTGTGGATTATTACAACCTCTGGTGCTAAATTCCTATGCAAAGTTTCGAACCTAACATAAGCTTGCCACCCTTTTTATGGGCCAGCAAAGTATGTGAAAAATTTAACAAAAGAAATTCAAGGCCTACTTTGACTCCTCATTGCTCCTGATGTATACTTTGATTCAGGCCATAACTGGATCAGTAGTCATGGCTCATGATGTATATCTAGGATTTTCACTAGGAGGCTTTGCAGCCAACAGGAAGCAAACATATAATTACATAAAGACATGATGTCACTATTTTATGCAAATTTTGCCATTTTTGGGTGCAAATATCTTTACTGTGTAGTTTTTAGTTTTTTTCTTTCTAATGTCATTTGATAGACACCTGTTTTGCTACAAAGGTCACCCTGTTTCATCTTGGACCCAGCCTTGCTTTGGTCAGAATTACAGTCCCAAAGACAAGCATCATTTGCATGCGTGTATGCACTATGTTAAAAAGAGCCATCTTTGGCACCCAACTGTGAAACATGCAAATGAGCTAGAGATGTGAAATTTTACAATACAGCTCAGTTTCCTTGCTTACCACACTTTTAGCTTTTGACACATATTTATTTAGACATATTTTCATAAATTAGTCATCAAGGTCAGTGCAAAACCTATGCTAAAAGTTACCTTGCATTGGTCAGTGGTGGCTGAGCCACTTCCAATTCAGCAAAATTGACACCCCCATTGCCTAGAGGCCACTCCAGACAGCCAGACAAGATACCAACCATAGGTTTCCAAGCTTTTTCTTAGCATTCAGACAGATGAATCCAGAACCAGTGGGTTATGAACCTCTACCAGCAGATGGAGATGGAGCAAAGCTGACATCACAGTATGTATGCTCCTGCAGTGACAGCCCACCAGTATTCTCTGTCTCTAGCAGGTGATGGGTGTGCATCTCCATACTGCAGATTGCTTTAATTTTTAGAAGGAGAAAGAAGGAAATTTAATTTGCCCCGCTCTCTTGTGGTGATACCATATGGTCCCCTCCCTCAGTTGAGAATTGTTGAGGTGATTTCTGTGGCCCTCAAATGAGTGCCTTGGTCTGGTAGCTTTTTTTTTTTCAGCCAATTTGGTCTTAGCTGTTAAAACAGCTGAAAGGCTGCAGGTGCAGGAAGCTGAGCACGGCGCTGAAGGTAATTGCTCTTTCCCCCTACAACTGGAGACCGATTCTATTCTTAGCTGGGACTGGCTGAGCTCAGGTTAAAATGAGTTTTGTGTAGAGTTTTTCTCTCCTTCGGTCTCTGTGCTTAGCGCTGATCTGACGTGTGTTCCCACTTCCGTGGGAGTTGGGGAATGCGGGCAGCTGGTGGGCTGAGTGGCCTTTCTGGACTAGGCCCCACTCTCAGGCTTTTTCTTGTTTGCCCTGTGGTAGGCAATGGCAGCGTTCACATGCTTTCTCTTCTGTGTGTTAGGCTGCCCTCTTCCATTCCATCAGATTGTGCGAGTGCATCTGGCTGTGCGTCCAATAAGCAAGCTTAATTGGATGCTTGGACGTTTTGTTGGAAGTACAGTTGGTTAGGGGCATCCATCTATGCTCCTAATTTTGCTCATGCTTATATCTGCACCCTAGCGGTGCGGCCTCTGCACCCATCGATGTACAGTGTGGCGTGCCTAAAATTTGGATGCCTAAATTCAGACACCTATATATTTTGGGCACCTAGTGCTTGCTTTGGCAGCACACATACTAAATTTTGGACACCCAAGAAAATTTGGGTGCCTAAATTTTGGACACCTAAATATATGTTTTCTTATGTTCTTATTGTGGCTGCTTCAGTTGGATGTACACACTTCAGATGCTTATTCAGCATACTGCTAGACCAATGGCACTTATGGTTAAGAAATCTAAACGCCTTACCCTCTGGGCTGCTTGTCATATTTGGGCATCTCAGCCTGGTGTTCCCTATAATTGAGCCAGTGTTGCTTGAAGGCTTGGGGGAATTACCGTAGTCTGATATTACTAAGCCCGTTTTTCCCAGCCTGGGGTGGGACTGGGAAGAGATGCCAGAAGAGTCGCATAACTTGGGCCTCCCCTAACTGGTTCATCAGCGGGGGATGGTAGTTCAGTGGGCACAGGATAGGTGCCCCTGGTTTTGGCACCTCTGCCTTCTTCTGGTGCAGTCCTCGGCCCCAACCTCTATTGTCAGTTCTGGGTTTTGGGTGGTGAAACTCCATATCCATCGAGCTGCAGGTAAACGGGGCATGCCTAGATCGACTGCCAGTCTTTCCAGTGGGGATCCTATTGGCACAGATGATGAAACCGGTCCTTGTTCCTTGGAGGATTGAAATTCCTCTGGGATTGGAGCCGTTTAGAACTAGGTTGCAATTCTTTTATAAAGATGAGTTACCGGCCCTGATTCCCAGACATTGAGGATGCTGGGACTGAATCCATGTCTGAGCCAAAGAAAGAGTCATATTATGGAAGCCATTCAAGAATTAATTGATCTTGAGTGAGGCGCCCCAGAAGCTAATTTCAAAAGGGGGACAAGTCTTGGAAGGCCTGTTCCCCCTGGACCCAGCTGTGCAAGAGCAATTACATTTTCCAAACATGGAAGCACTTTTGTGTGCCATCACCAAGCGGATGACTGTTCTTGTAGAATGGGGGAACAGCCTTAAAGGATGCTTACGATGGGAGAATTGAGGCTATCCTTAAGCAGATCTTTGAAGCGATTGCAATGAATTTGCAGTTAGCTTCCTGTTGTTCCCTGGTTGCTTGCTGTTGCTTATTGCTCTCCCAGGAGGTCAATGAATCTTGGGGAGTGAAGGAACTAGCAGCCGCCTTTTTTGGCAGATGCAGGCTTTAATTGGTCCGCATCTCGGTCACAGGTGTGGCTTCGGTAATAGCGGCTAGGTGTCAGCTATGGCTGAGAAATTGGTCAGCCGATACAAACTCAAAGTCTAATCTTATGAAGATGCCTTTTAAAGGTTCGCTCTTCTTTGGGAGAGAACTGGAGGAGATGACCAATAAGTGAGTAGAGTCCCCAGCTCCTCGATTACCATAGGATAAGAAACAGGCACCATGAGCCTTCAGTACAAGGGGTCCTACTAGGGGATTCACACATTATCGATCCTACAAAGGAGTGGCTTTTCAGAGGACTTGACTTTTGGATAGATCCCAGTCCTTCATCTCAGGCTGCCTAGATGAGGCGCAGGCTCCAGGAGTTGAGCACCTGGAGCTTCTCAATGAAGGTGTGCCGACCCTCCTCTGGATTTAGGGGAGAGGTCTTCTCTCTCTGTTTTTATTGGAGGTGGGTCAAGATCACGACAGACCAGTGGGTTCTGGAAGTGATACAAGATGGTTATGCGCTGTTCCTAGAGATGTGCTCATGATGTCTTGCAACTCTCTGCAGAAAAGACAAACGGTGTAGTGTAAATTGTCAAGTAACTACTCCTGCGGGCTGAGGTTCCCATACCCACCTCTCAAAAAAAAAAAAAAAAAGTTATCCCATTTATTTCGTGTGTCCAAGAATGGGGGATCTTTTCATCCCACTCTGTATCTCAAAGGCATCAATCATCATTAGCATGCAACTCATTCACGGTAACCTTGTGCTCAGTGACAATGGCAGTACAGTCGGGGGAGTTTACTGACGTCTCTGGTTCTGTCTGAGGCATACCTGTATATCCCCTTCTGACTAGAGCACCAACATTTTCTGCATTTCAATCATTATCAGTTTCAATCTCTACCTTTTGGTTTGGCCACTGCACCCAGGACATTTTCCAAGGTTATGGTGGTGGTGGCGGTAGACTTGAGAAAAGATGGGATTGTGGTTTGCCCATACTTGGATGATTAGCTGATTCAGACTAAGAGTCTGGAAGAGAGCCTCCGGGTGATGCACAAGGTGATCTCCTTGTTGCAGGGGCTAGTGGGTCATGAACCTGACCAAGAACAATCTTCAGCTTTTACATTCACTGGAGTATCTTGGAGTTCAGTTTGACTCGAAAAGGGGGGCAGGGTGTTCCCCGCTGGAGAGCTGTATTCAGAAGCTGATGGTGCAGGTGTGGATATTGACGAACACAATTCGATCGACAGTATGGTCCTATCTTCAGGTGCTCAGATTGGCAGCGACCCTGGAGGTAGGGCCATGGTTGAGGGCGCATATGCATCCTCTTCAGCGCACTCTGCTGGCTTGGAGCCCACTGGTTCAAGACTCTTCGACTTCTCCTGCTGATGGAAGTCTGCTCTCAATTACAGTGGTGGTTATAAGCAGATCTTCTAAGGAAAGGGAATTTGCTAAGATCACCAGACTGGCTAGTACTCATGACTGATGTGAGCCTCCAGGTTTGGGGAGCTCACTGTTAGGAGCTTAAAGCTCAAGGGCGCTGGAGTGCAGAAGGGTTTCCATGGAACATCTATTGGCTGGAAGTCCATGTAATCCGGTTTGCATGCTTGCGGTTCGGAGACAGATTGCAGAGTCAAGCAATCCGGATAATTTCAGACAATGCAACAGCAGTGGCATACATCATTTGGCAGAGAGGAACCAAGAGCCAGCAAGTGTCGCAGGAAATAGCCCAACTTGTGGAATGGGTGAATGTGCATCGTCAGGAGATCTCAGCCTCACACATTGCAGGAAAAGGTAATGTAAGAGTAAACTTTGCCAGCAGACAGAGTCTGGACCCAGGAGAATGGGAATTATCAAACGAGGCATTTCAGCTAATGGTGGATCACAATGCTAAGATTTCTTGATTCTTCAGTCGCAGGAGAGCTCCAAAGTCCTTGGGCATCGATGCCCTCATGCTGGAATGGCCAGAGGGCAAGCTGTTGTATGCCTTTCCCCCATGGCCCATGTTGGGCAAAATGATTCGGAAGATCGAAGGGGATGGTGCTTCTGGTGGCACCAGATTGATCCAGAAGACGGTGGTATGCAGATTTATGAAAACTACTAGTGGACTCTTCCTTCCAGCTTTTCGGCGCACAGGGATCTACTGTGACAGGGACCTTCATGGAGATCCGACTCAATATTGTTTTACAGTATAGTCCTGGAGAGGACTCTGGTGATGAAGTGTGGATATTCTACTGCAGTGATTATCACCTTGCTACGAGCAAGAAAGTTCTCCACATCCTTAGCCTACATAAGGTTTGTCAAGTGTTTTGAGGCTTAGCGTGAAGATCAAAGGGTTCTTCCTTGCTTGATTCAGATCCTGCTTAATTTGGAATTCTTGCCTGTCTTCGAGGGTAGGTGAATGGTGGGCCTTGTTGGCTCACCCAGTTGTCACGCATTTCTTGAAAGGAGTGAAGCTTCTTTGTTCTCCTTTGTGGTTACCAGTATCTATCTGCAACTCGCTTCTTCTCGGTCTCCCAGCAAACACCATCAAACCCTTGCAGATGTTGCAGAACGCTACGGCCAGGATTTTGGCCAAGACCAACAAAAGAGAACACACACCTATCCTGCGGGACCTTCATTGGCTTCCAATCAAATTTAGAATTCTGTACAAAGTCCTAATGGTTATACACAAAGCCATGCACAATCTCACTCCACTCGATCTAAATATCCCACTTCATCCCCACAAACCCTCCAGACCGGTTAGATCTGCTTACAGAGACACACTCTACACCCCCCCTGCCAAATCCTCTTTAAGGAAATGAGCTGTCTCCACAGCTGGCCCTCCACAATGGAACGCTCTCCCGTCGGGTCTCCGGCTAGAACGATGCCCGATAACCTTCAAAAAAAGACTCAAAACTTGGCTGTTCGGTCAAGCCTTTCCTTAATCCTAGATGACCCATCCAGCCATCTATTCACTTTAACTTCCGGACCAGCTCTCATTGGTTTTGTTCCTTCCGACATCATATTCTAGCAAAGTTAGCTTTTGTTCCCCTGTTAGGTATCATAGAAATGGGACATTGTGTGGTGTATTATTATAGTTTCTTGCTCTCTGGAAGAGCTTAGTATTTATTCGTACCTTTTGATCCTAGTTACCTGTATCCCTTGTTCGATGTAATGCATTCGTTTATGCTTTTCTCGTTTCGCTGTAAACCGATCTGATATGTATTTTTACACATGAATGTCGGTATATAAAAGTTCCAAATAAATAAATAATATCTTTGTCGATTTTTTTTTTAGCAGGCCTTAATTTTTGACTGATGTGTAACCTTCCTTGAGTTTACTGACCTTGAAAACAATGTTTCTTGTGGCAATTTGTTAAGCGCATCAAGGATCCAAACTACAGGCCTTATCTTGCCGGGAGCTGTTTCTACAAGTGACTCCGGGGGTGATACAGCTGTGTAATGTTTCTTCTTTTTTTTGACAAAGGTGGTCTCGGCTTTTCATTTGAATCAGCCTATTTTCCCTGCCATCTCTGGACAGATTGAGAGATACAGAGGAATATCGCCTGATACATCCCTTGGATATAGAAAGGCATAGCTTGAGATATTTAGAGGCTTCTGAACCTCTCAGAAAGGCTATTTGTTCTCCATAGAAGGAATAAACAGGAAGAGCCGGCATTACGGGCTGCAATAACCTGCTGGATTAAGGAGGTAGTCTCGGCCACGTATCTGATCCAGAACAGCTGTTCCCTAGTCAGGTTAGGGATCATTCCACTGGGGCTCAGGGAGTGTCATGGGCGGAAGTTAGATTGCTGTCTCCTGTCGAACATCTGCCAAGCTGCGACAAAGTCCTCCTTACATACCTTTTCCAAGCAATATTGACTGGATGATCAGACCTGGGAGGATTTATTTATTTATTTATTTAACATTTTTTTTATACCGGGATTCATACAAGATATTGCATATCGTCTCGGTTTACATTGAAACTGAAAACAAGCATGAGAGCATGCTAATTACATAGAACATAAAATGCTAATGACATAGAACAGAGTAAAATGCTGTAAAACATAGAACATAAAATGCTGATATCATAGAATGTAGTCTTTGTATATGTGGGTTTGACTGGACCATGGACAGCCTCCCGCCCTATTCAGGAGTAGCTTGGGTACATCCCATTGGTTCTGGATTCATCTGTCTGAATGCTAAGAAAGGAGAAATTACTACTTACCTGATAATTTCCTTTTCTTTAGTACAAACAGATGAATCAGGCTTCTTGTCCTTGGCTGCCGAATGATTGCGCTGTGGTCCTCCTGCATGGCTACATATTCCAGGGAGTACTGGTAAATGTCAATCCTGTCCCTAGATTAATGTTATTAAGATTCTTACACTTTTTATTTGGGCTCAGTGTTTTCCTGTTGGCTGAGTGCTGGAATGTTTATCTGTTAATAATCAAGTTTTGTTAGTTTGTCCACAGTTGGCTTTTGAAGAGAATACTGGCAGGCTGATGTCACTACAGGACTATATATATATATATATATATTGTGATGTCAGCTTTGCTCCATCTCCATCTGCTGGTAGAGGTGCATAACCCACTGGTTCTGGATTCATCTGTCTGTACTAAAGAAAAGGAAATTATCAGGTAAATAGTAATTTCTCCTTATTTAAGCACAAAACAAAAGGCAAGACACTACATATGAGAATTGCTTAAACTGCAGCTTTCACAAAAATTCACTTAGTATTTTTTCCTGCCTTGCATATGCTTTTGAATGTCCCATCAGTGTGTGACAAAATGGCTTGTGAATAAATGTATGCCACAGGGACCAATGCTGATCGTCCGTTTTTCCAAATTTATTAAGCGTTGTTCTTCAGAAATAAGTTGATTACTGACTCTTGTCCAGCATCGCACACTAACCTTGACCCCTGATGAAGATACAATAATTCAAAACGCCTCAGTGTTGGGTCCTGTTTGGGAATTAAGTGATAGTGCTTTTATATCTGGCCAGTTCTTGTGGATTTAAATGACTTAACAGCAGGTTCAGTCTCCTACTTCATCTGGAGCTCTAAAATAAGTCTTGGATCACTTTGCCTTTACTAATGACTGGAGGATTATTTACTAGTGACTACTAGAGGATTATTTTAAATACATTGTTAAAATCATTTTCAAAAAAATATACATATCTGGGATTTATGGTTGTAGTCATCCCGGACTGATGATTATAAATGCAACATAGGCACTAGCTCAATTCATAAGACTTAAGACACCGCATTTAATGGTGCAGTCCAAGTGCCTTTATATAAGATCCCATCAGTACAAAGTGCTTCAATATATATTTACAACACTATTGTGATATATTGCTTATTTGAGTGAAATTTTGTTTTGGGTATTTGTTCTTTTTCACTCCTTGGGTTCTTAGATTTTGTATATACTTTTAAGGTTGCAGATTTTTTAATATTCCTTATGTATTAGCATACCATTAGCTTAGTGCATGAGGAGTTAATCTTTTTAGCACATGAGTTAAGAAAATGAGCGCTATGTTCAACATACATTTTTTTACTCATGTTTTATAACGTTGGGGCCACAGTAACAGAAAACAAAGAGTAGCAAAAGGTTGAATCTTTGAGGGAAGGCGAGAAAAAATATCTTTGGGGAAAAAAATGGGGGAAATGAAGAAAAGAGATAAGTAGAAGTGATGAGTATAGAGAGAAAGTTGAAGAGGCATGTAGGGAAAACAATTGGTTGGGTTGTGGGAGCAAAACAGAGAAGATTAAAGCATTTAGGGAAATAATATAGGGAACAGGGAGCAGTTCAGTTACCATGCTCTAAAACTGAGGCAAACTCTGAAGAGACAAAAGTGATGGGAGAGAATAGAGAGGCAGAGGAAAAGGATAGGGGAGGAGATAGAAAAACAGACAAATATAGGAATGAAAAACTAGCGGGGGAGTGATATGAAGTAGAGAGGGCATGAGAGATTGTAGTCTGGACATGAGGACTATCTGGTAATTTGCCTGCCTAGTGCAAGGTGGCGGATCTCACATGTCACCTAGATAGGATTTTAGACAGTGCTGGGGAGGAGCCAGCTGTCTTGGTAAATGTGGGCACCAACGACATAAGAAAATATGGGAGGGGAGGTTCTTGAAGCCAAATTTAGGATTTTAGGTAGAAAGCTGAAATCCAGAACCTCCAGTGTGGCATTCTCTGAAATGCTCCCTGTTCCACGTGAAGGTCCTCAGAGGCAGGCAGAGCTCTGGAGTCTCAATGCGTGGATAAGACAATGGTGCAGGGAAGAAGGATTCAGTTTTTTAAGGAACTGGAAAATCTTTTGGGGAAGGGGGAGACATTTCCGAAAGGACGGGCTGCACCTTAACCAAACTGGAACCACCAGGCTGCTGACGCTAACTTTTAAAAAGGAGAGAGAGCAGCTTTAAACTAGAACAAGGGGGAAAGCCGACAGAAATGCATGGTTCGGAGGAAGGTGTCTTCGAAGGATACTAATGAAACAGGAGAGTTAGAGCATCCCAACAAAGAGGTTCCAATAAAAGCAAAAGTATACCATGTAAGTAAGGAATCACCTGAGCTAAATGATACCAAATTATCCCTATCAACTGAAAAGCAGGTTGTTAATGCAAACAAAAAACACACTTTGAAATGTCTGTATGCTAATGCCAGAAGTCTAAGAATAAGATGAGAGAGTTAGACTGTATATCAGTGAATGATGAGACAGACATAATTGGCATCTCAGAAACCTGGTAGAAGGAGGATAGCCAATGGGACAGTGCTATATCAGGGTAAAACTTTTATTGAATGATAGGGAGGATCAACTAGGTGGGGTTGTAGCACTTTATGTCCGGGAGGGCATAGAGTCCAACAGGCTAAAATTCAAACAAGAGAAATTTTTAACTTTTTGTTGTTTTTTATTATTGTACTATCTGTAACCCACCCCGAACATTGGAGGGCGTGAACAATAAGCCCCTTTAAATAAATAAGAAAACTAAAAAGTCATGGGATAGGAGACAATGTCCTTTCGTGAGTTAAAAACTGGTTAAAAGACAGGAGACAGAGTAGGATTAAAAGGTCAATTTTCTCAGTGGATAAGGGTAAACAGTGGAGTGCCTCAGGGATCTGTACTTGGACCGGTGCTTTTCAATATTTGTAAACAAGCCGTTAAGCCCGTTAAAACGGGCTACATTAACATTTTTTTTGGATCATTTCCTTCCCCCTCATTCTCCCTCCCACCTCCCCCACTCTCTCCCCTCAGTCACTGCTCTCTCTCCCCTCCTCCCTCCCTCCTCCCCTCAGTCACTCCCCCCTCCTCCCTCCCTCAGTCACTCCTATCTCCCCCTCCCCCAGTCACTCCCCTCAGTCACTCCCCCCTCCTCCCCTCAGTCACTCCCCCCTCCTCCCTCCCTCAGTCACTCCTATCTCCCCTCCCCCAGTCACTCCCCCCTCCTCCCCTCAGTCACTCCCCCCTCCTCCCCTCAGTCACTCCTATCTCCCCCTCCCCAGTCACTCCCCTCAGTCCCTCCCCCCTCCTCCCCTCAGTCACTCCTATCTCCCCCTCCCCCAGTCACTCCCCTCAGTCACTCCCCCCTCCTCCCCTCAGTCACTCCCCCCTCCCCCAGTCACTCCCCCCTCCTCCCCTCCCTCCTCCCCTGAGTCACTCCTCCCTCCCCCTCCCCTCAGTCACTCCTCCCTCCCCTCAGTCACTCCTCCCTCCTCCCCTCAGTCACTCCCCTCTCCCCCCTCCCCTCAGTCACTCCCCCCTCCCCTGAGTCACTCCTCCCTCCCCCCTCCCTCCTCCCCTCAGTCACTCCTCCCTCCCCCCTCCCCTCAGTCGATCTCTGCCGAAGACCCAGAGCGGCGGCGGCCCGAAGACGCGGAGCGGCGGCGGCCCGAAGACGCGGAGCGGCGGCGGCATGCGCGCGAGGGAGGGACAGACTTCCTTCCGTCCGTCTGTCCCTCCCTCGCGCGCATGCCGCCGCCGCTCCGGGTCTTCGGGCCGCCGCTCCTGCCCGGGTCTTCGGGCCGGTGCCGCCGCCGCCGCTCTTCGGGCCGCCGCTGCCGCTCCCGCCGCTCCGGGTCTTCGGGCCGCCGCCGCCGCTCCGGGTCTTCGGGCCGCCGCCGCTCCGGGTCTTCGGGCTGCCGCTCCGGGTCTTCGGGCAGCCGCTCCTGCCGCTCCGGGTCTTCGGGCCGCCGCTCCTGCCGCTCCGGGTCTTCGGGCCGGGGCCGCCGCTCCTGCCGCTCCGGGTCTTCGGGCCGCCGCTGCCGCCGCTCCTACAGCACCATTTTTATTTTCAAGAGGCACACTGTGACCGATGTGCTCGCAGGCGCGGTAGAGCTGCTCTCTACTGCGCATTTGCGGCACGTCGGTCAAGCTTCGTTTATTAGGTAGGATGATCTGGAAAGAAATGCAACGAGTGAGGTAATCAAATTTGCAGATGATAGAAAATGTATTCAGAGTAGTTAAATCACAAGCGAATTGTGATAAATTACTGGAGGACCTTGCGAGACTGGAAGATTGGGCATCCAAATAGCAGATGAAATTTAATGTGGACAAGTGCAAAGTGATACATATAGGGAAAAATAACCCATGCTGTAGTTATATGATGTTAGGTTCCATATTAGGAGCTACCACCCAGGAAAAAGATCTAGGCGTCATAGTGGATAATACATTGAAATCATCATCTCAGAGCACAGTGTGGCAGTCAAAAAAGCAAACAGAATGTTAGGAATTATTAAGAAGGGAATAGTGAATAAAACGGAAAATGTCATAATGCCTCTGTATCGCTCCATGGTGAGCCCGCACCTTGAGTACTGTGTACAATTCTGGGAACGTTTGGTTTCTAGTCACCCAGAGATTATTATGGACTTGGAAGTGGGGGGTAAAGTGGCACACGCTTTTTCCTCTTTCCCTCCTACTCAGTAAATGCTCTTTCGCACACTCCCTTCTTTCTCTCTTACTCACATGCTCCCTCCTATTCTGTCCCCTCTATTCTATCCTTTCCCTTACCCCCTCAGTTAGCTCCCTGCCTTCTTATTCACCACTTTTCACCACAATCAGCCCCTGTTCTCCATTCACCTCTCCCCTCTATTTTTCCACCCTGTTCTTTCTTACCCCATCTCCAACATTGTCACACCTCCTCATTTGCATGTAGCAGCTCTTCTTCAGCTGTTGGGGCTTGGCCTCCCCACCAGCTGCTGTCTTTCTGGACAGAGCCACTGGGTTGTCTTTTGCTGGTGGGGCCTGATGTCCTTGTCACCTGCTTTCCTCCCTGGCGGGGCCAGTGTGCTGTCTTTTGCTGGCAGAGCCAGCATGTTTATTTTTTTTGGTGGGCCAGTGTGCCATCATTTGCTGGTGGGACCCAGTCTCCCCACTAGCCATTGTCTTCCCAGGTGAGGCCATAAGATTGTCTTTTGCTGACAGGGCTGTCCTAGATGGGGCTGCTGTGCCATCTTATTTTATTTTTTTATTTTTTTAATTATTTGGATTTGCTAACCATTTTTTATTTATTTATTATAAATATTTGTTTCACCTTCAACAAATAAATGTGGAAGGCGAATTACAAAATATAACATAAAACTAATTGACATATATAAAATGAATAAGTAACACAAGACAAAATTATAACAAAACAAACTAAAGTAAAATATGCCAACGCTATCTAAACATAATACACAAAACTTAAAAATCACTTTAAGACCTAACATAAACTTCTTACTACTACTATGACTACTACTACTACTTAACATTTCTATAGAATTACATGACATGCACAGTGCTGTACAAACATACATAAAGACAGTCCCTGTTCAATAGAGCTTACAATCTAATAAGACAAACATACTGGACAAGAGACTTGGTTAAAAGAAAAGAAAGTTAGTCAAGACTAAAAGCAATCAGGCATAAGATTTAAAAGTGGTTTCAAAAAGGTGGGCCTTTAAATGGGAGTTAAACATGGCAAGAGAAGGGAGCATGACACACCAGTTCAGGAAGGCTATTCCAAGCACATGGCGCAGCCAGGTGGAAAGCACAGAGCCTGTAATTGGCAGTAATGGAGAAGAGCATGGATAAGAGTGACTTATCCGATGAGCGGAGCACTTTGAAGGGTGTAGAGAGAGATAAGAGAAGAGAGTAGTGCTGCAGAGTGAAGCCATTTGTTAGATTGAGAAAGAGGAGCATGAACTGTATGCGGGAGCGGATAGGGAGCCAATGCAGTGACTTAAGGGTTATGTGAGCATAGCGACTTGGTGAAAGAGAACTCTCAGAGCTGAATTTAGGACTGATTACAGTGGAGAGAGATGGCTTGACAGAAGACCTGTGAGGAGCAGGTTGTACTAGTCTAAGCGGGAGGAGAAGAGAGAGTAGATAAGGGTTCTGGTAGTGTGTTCAGAAAGGAAAGGACAGATTTTGGCAATATTATAAAGAAAGAAGCAACATGCTTTAGCAGAGTTTTGAATATGTGTAGAGGAGAGAGAGGAGTCGCAGTGAACTCCAAGGTTAGGAGCTGATGGGATAGGGATGATGATCGTGTTAACCATAGAAACAGAAAAAGGAGGAAATGGGGAGGTGGAGTTGAGGGGAAAGATAAGGAGCTCCGTCTTGGCCATGTTGAGTTTAAGGTTGCAGCAGGACATCCAAGCAGCAATGTCTGACAGGCAGGCCGAGATCAGGGTTTGGATGTCTGGTGAGGTTTCTAGAGTACATAAGTAGATCTGAGAGTCATCAGGATAAAAATGGTATTGAAAGCCATGAGAAGAAATCAGAGCACCAAGGGAATTAGTATATAGTGAGAAGAGGGTCCAGGGCGGAGCCCTGAGGTAAACCAATTGATAGTGGAATGGGCAGTAGAGGAGCAACCACCAGAGGAAATGCTAAAAGTGCAATTGGAGAAGTAAGAAGAGAACCAAGATAGGACAGAGTCCCAAAATCCAAGCGAGGAAAGAGTATCAAGTAGTAGGTGGTGATCAACAGTATCAAAAGCAGCAGACAGGTCAAGGAAGATAAGGATAGAGTAAAGTCCTTTGGCTTTAGCCATAAACAGGTCATTGGAAACTTTGGCAAGGGCTGTTTTAGTTGAATGTAGAGGGCGAAAACCAGACTGGAATGGATCAAGAACGGCTTGAGATGTAAGAAAGTCAAGACAGCAGCAGTGAACAAGCATGTTCAAGTAGTTTGAAAGGAGAAGGGATATTGGATGATAGTTGGCAGGACAGGTAGGATCCAGTGATGGTTTTGATGGTTTTTTAAGGAGTGGTATGATTACAGCATGTTTGAAGGCAGCAGGAACAGTGGCAGTGGAGAGTGATAGTTTGAGGATGTGACAGATAGAAGGGCTGACTGCAGTGGAGATGGAGCTGAGGAATCAGGTGGGTACAGGGTCAGAGGAACAAGTAATGAATTTGGAAGAAGAGAGAAGATGAGTAGTTTCGTCCACTGTGACATCAAGAAAGGAGGAGAGAGTGTCAGAAAGGCTAGGGGTAATGTAGAGGAAAGAAGTGGGGGAGAGGCAGGTAAAGGTGAAATAGTTGAGAACTCAAGACTATTTTATGAATCTTGTCATAGAAGTAGTCAGCCATAGTTTGGGGAGGAGGGAGGCAAGAGAAGTTTGAGGAGGGAATTGAGAGTGGTAAAGAGTCGGTGAGGGTTGGATGTAAGAGTTTGACAAGATGGACATAGTAGTCTTGTTTGGCAAGTGCAATAGCATACTGGAAAGTGGTCAGCATGAATTTAAAGTGTATGAAGTCTGCATGGGCATGAGATTTTAGAAAGAGACATCTGCAGAGTGGGCACAGGAATGTAGGTAGTGAATTGTAGGGGTAAGCCAAACCTGGGGTTTAGTGCACTTTAAAGTACAAGTAGGAGGAGGAGCAAAAGTGTCTAAGACTGAAGAGATTATAGTGTTGTAAAAAGAAACCGCTTCATCAACAGATTCAGACAAAGTTGTGGAGGAAAGGAGAGATGAAATAGCAGTGGAAAAGATGTAAGTGTCAACAGCTTGGAGATTCCTAAAGGTATAAGTGGTTACTGGATGAGTTCGTGGGGGAGGATGGTTTAATGTGAAAGTTATCAGGTGATGGTCTGGGATCGAAAGAACTGAGGTGGCGGTCTGAGAGACAGCCGTTGGAAGCAAAAGTCTAGGTCAAGGCATTGGCTATGCTGGTGAGTAGAGGTGGTAGAACAGAGTCCATGATCAAATGAAAAAGTTAAAGAAAGGAGTTTTGAGGCGTAAGAGTTAGAGGGGTCATCAACATGGAGGTTAAAGTTACCAAGGATAAAAGAAGGGAAAGATGGGTCAATGAAGAAGGGAAGCCAGGAATCAAAGTCTGAGAATGGAGGAGGGAGATTTATCAGGGAGTCGATAGATGTCAGCTACCCAGAGAGGTAGTGTGAATAGATGGATAGAATGGGCTTCAAAAGGAAGAAAAAGACTGGGATTGAGGTGACTGAAGGGGTTGAAATCTGCAGGAGAGGGAGAGCAGCAATCCAATACCATCACCACTGCCTACCGGGTGAGGACATGGACAATGGGAGCCCCTGTTTTGTCTATAGACCCACATTCAAGCATGGATCAGTGATGGATCAGTCCTAGCAGCTGAGGGAGGTCCTAATCCAGTTGGAGTTGGCAGTCCTGCATACCGGACAGTAATGACAGGACTTTGTTTCAATATGTTCTACTCTGGCAGCGTTTACTACCAGAATCTTAACGTTTATGCTTATTTAAAGCA
Source organism: Rhinatrema bivittatum (assembly GCF_901001135.1). Classification (NCBI taxonomy): domain Eukaryota; kingdom Metazoa; phylum Chordata; class Amphibia; order Gymnophiona; family Rhinatrematidae; genus Rhinatrema; species Rhinatrema bivittatum. The sequence continues at coordinate 112,523,553 of NC_042623.1, forward strand.
TGATGTACAATTGTGTTGGTAATAGCTTAGAGTTGAGGAGGGGGGGGATGGAGGGGGATATCGGTCCGCCCGGACAGGAGCGGGACGGCTGATGTCTCGGGCCTCCTAGAGCACAGTGAATGGGATGGGTGGTTGGCTGTGTGGAGTGTATGGTGGTTGTGTGTATGGATGCAGGGGATGGGGGAGGGTAGAAAGGTAAAACACGGAGCAGCTCTGTTGTTATATGGGTGGAGCCAGAGGTCACAGGATGTCGAGTGGTCCCTAATGTTGTTTTTGTCCTATGATCCCGGAGGCCTAGGCTGGGGGGCCGAGGGATCTGTAAATCCTATAACCACTGTGAGATGCCCCCTAGGGGTTTATTCTTGAGATAGATTATCTCATGGACACTATAAAAATTACATCTCTTAATGTAGATGGGATACACTCCCCTATCAAGAGAAAAAAACTTTTAACGGCCTTTCAGCGGATGGGATCACAGGTTGTATTTATTCAGGAGACCCATTTATCAGTTCGAGAACACACCAAACTACAGAGGGATTGGGTGGGGCAATGCTTTTCCTCATCTTATTCTTCCAGGAAACGTGGGGTGGCCGTACTAATCCTCAAACAGTTACCTTACCAATCTGAAAAGGTATGGCAAGACACGGAGGGCAGATACGTTATTGTTAAGGGGATTTGCAATCAGCAGAAAATAGTATTCTGTAACGTTTATGCTCCCAATGTTTATACACATGAATTTTTCACTCACCTGGTTGGTACCCTGACAGAAATTTCTGGTTATACCCTGATCTTGGGAGGGGACTAACTCAGTGGCGAACAGGCAAGAGGATTGCAGACCAACTAAACAGGTAGAGGCTAATGACCATTGTCAGGGTATTAACTTCTTATGTCAGGAGCTTGGTCTGATTGATATTTGGAGGGCCCTCCACCCGGGGGGAGCTAGACTACACTTTCTATTCCCATCCCCATGGGTCATATTCGCGTCTCGATTACCTCCTGATATCTGAGTCTTTATTCCCCTGAACTACTGGGGCCACAATAGGTGCGATTGCTCTGTCAGACCATGCTCCAATATCTGTTAATGTTATGTTGGGAGTGTCTCCTAGAGCTCCCTTTTCATGGCGTATGTCACCAGGACTAATTTTAGACCGCGCCTTCTCATTATACCTGCAATCTAAATGGGAAGAGTATATGCACGTGAATCATATACCAGAAGTCACCCCAGGGGTTTTGTGGGAGGCTGGGAAGGCGGTGATGAGGGGCCATATTATAACGTATGTCGCCACCCAAAATAAGCGTAATAAGTAAATTCTCCAAATAACGGCAGCACTGAAACAAGCGCAACTCCATCACATACAAACATTATCAGAAGCCAGCAAGTAGGAAGTATTCGGGCAATGTTAAATGGCCTCCTATACCAGCGAGCGTCCAAATCCCTGCGCTATTACAAATATCAGCTTTACAGACATGGAAGTCGGCCTAGCAGACTTCTCGCTAACATGGTTAGAGCCCGCCATTCCAAGTCCTTGATCACTAGTATTAGGGATGCCACGGGGGGTTATAAAAAATCCACAGAAGCCATAACGGAGCAGTTCCTGGAGTATTATAGTGCACTTTATGGGGCGAGGCCTAGTAATCCGGAAGCGTCGGCTGCTTTCGTGACCTTCCGTGGCCTCAGCTTACCTCAGATCAACTGAATGGGTTGAATGGCCCCATTACCGACACCGAAGTCCATGCAATTATACATGGTTTAAAATTGGGGAAGGCAGCGGGACCCGATGGGTTGGGAGCCGAGTTTTATAAAATATTGAAGTTTCTTCTGCTGCCAACCCTACAATCCTATTTTAATAGCCTTGCTCAAGGGTACCATCTTAACGCCATTGAAAATCAGTCCACAATTGTTCTACTCCCGAAACCGGGGAAGGATCATCAGGAAGTGGGATCCTACCACCCCATATCACTTATTAATAGTGATTTAAAAATATTCATGGCCATCCTAGCTAAGAGACTAAGCTCCATTCTCCCACAGCTGATTCATTCAGACCAAACAGGTTTTATAAAAGGAAGACAAGGAGTAAAAAATGTTCGTCGGCTGATTGGCCTTCTCAGTTTTCACCCGCAGGGGAAGCCTTGGTCTTAAGCCTGGATGCCGAGAAGGCCTTTGACTCCCTCTCATGGGATTACTTGTTTTGGAGCCTGCAGGCTTATGGGTTTGCAGGGAATTTTCTAACATGGCTGAGGGCCCTATATGCTAATCCCAGTGCTCAACTACTTATTAATGGTGTCCTCTCAGCCTCATTCCCCATCCATTGTGGCGTAAGGCAGGGTTATCCGTTATCTCCTCTCCTGTTCGTGCTGGCCTTAGAACCCTTAGGTACTAAGCTGAGGAGGGATCCTGCTTTTCATGGTGTCCGTATAGGAAGGCAACAGATGAAGGTGGCGATGTTCGCTGACGACGTCTTGTTGTGTGTGGGGAAACCAAAGGACAGCGTTCCGGTGATCATTGATTGCTTTACGCAGTTTCAGGCCATAGCTGGGTTGACTATCAACTTCACTAAGTCAGAAGCTTTGGCGCTTGATCCTAATGTACAACAACCGTGGCCGGGAAGGTTCCCTTTTACATGGGCTACGAATAAAATCAAATACTTAGGGGTGTGGATTCCACGGGACCCAATAGATCTTTATGCTCTTAATATTAAACACACTATCGCACAGATAAGCTTACAGTTGAAATCATGGGGGTCGTTACCTCTTTCCTTGTTTGGACGAGGCACCCTCCTAAAGATGGTGATTACGCCCAAATTGCTCTATAAACTGCACATGTTGCCGTGCTGGCTGACAAGTAAAGACTTACATTGGCTGCAATCCTCTTTCCAGAAATTTCTGTGGGCAGGGAAAAGGGCCCGGCTGAGCTATCGTACTCTTACATACTCCCGAGCTCGGGGAAGGATGGGACTCCCGGATTTTAGGATGTACAATGCCGCTTGTCAGTTAAGATTTGTTGGAGAGTGGCTGGTGGACCAATATTCCTATTGTGAGGACGGACTCATGTAAGTATGTTGTCTCCGTGGTCCCCCTTATTTGTGATACAAACACCAAATAAAACTTATCAAGCTTTGAACATTCCACGCAGCTTGATACAGCCCTGTCGTCAGGCCTGGCGCTGGCTTAGAATACAGGGCAGCCTTTCTGGGACGTTATCCCTGTTGATGCCACTTATGGGAAACCAACATTTTCAGCCGGGAATGGAACATAGGACCATCTTCGACGATTGGCTCCAGAGGGGATTGCCATTCATTTTTCAATTTTATAACTATGATTCTCCAACAATCCGAGATTTTGCTTCTTTGGCACGGGAATATCAGCTGCCCTCCAAACATTTCTTTGCATATTTGCAAACTCGCCACTATCTTCACTCCTTGCAATGGACTGCAGAGGCCTACAGGAAGGAATTCGTTTTTGCACAGCGAGTATTTGATATAGCTCTTACCCAGAACTCCATTAAAGGCTAGTGTGCATTCAATAAAGACCCCACAGTGCTTCGCCCCATATTAGTTCTCTTGTACAATATTGGATGAAGGCATGGGCGATGGAGGTTTCTCCTGACTTTGTGCTCTCTTGTTTTCAATTGCTACTCAAAAGTTTGCCGGACGTTACACTGCAAGAACTGCAATTTAAAATTCTTCACCACATCATTTGCGACGATGTTCTCAGATTCCGAATGCAAAGAGCCTCATCACCCAACTGTATACTTTGCCACCAGCAGCCTGGTACATTAGCCCATTGCCTATTTAATTGCCCTAGTCTTACGCAGTACTGGAGTGAAGTGCTTAAAATAGTGGAGTAATGCACGGGAGCTTCGCTTGGATGCTTTGGTAAACTTTTAATGTCTGGGATACGAGGCTCCACCTCAATAAGTACTCTCTCATTGAACAAATTTGGACATACAGCAATACTGCTGGCCTGCCGCACGATTTTGGCCGACTGGCTCACGCCTGATATGACCCCCATCGACACGCGTCTGGCTTCATCGTATGGCCATATCCATGCAAATGGAGCAGATGGCTTCCTTGGCTCCCACACATAAGCCGGACAAGGTATATATTGGTTGTTGGGCCAAATGTTTTACGCTATTGCCTCAAGATATCCAGTCCACCCTCAGAGCAGCAGGATACTGACCTATCTGGACATAAGGATCCCTATATAAGTACTGGCGCTGTATAGTGCTGTAAGGGGCTTGCCGTCTTGCTTTGGGGAGTAGAGGTGTATTGGGGACTACTTGTCCTGTGTTTCTAGAATTCTATTTGAACAGTGACCGGATGTATGCTTGACGGAGCTGTCTCCTAGGGGAGAGAGGGGAATATGAGTGAATGGGTGTGGTATGGTTGAGAGGTAAGCTTGCGGGAGAAGTTTGGGGAACGGGGGAGGGGAGTTTGGTTATAAAATGTAATGTGATGCAGGCAGGATACCAGTTTGCTGTATTCGCTGGATCAGCGGAAAACATTGTGTTACCTTACAGTTACCTAGAGTTGGCGTTCTGCCGCAATGTTTGTTTTATTTCTATTTTCCTTTGTACCTGCCTGTTTCCGCAATAAAAATGATTTTGATAAAAAAAAAAAAAAAAAAATCTCCCTCTTAGGATTATTTTTCCCTATGTGCGTCACTTTGCACTTATGCAAATTCAAGTCCATATTCAGCCACTGGCCAGCTATGAAAGTTAGACCACATAAACTTAGGCTAACTTAGCCAGGATATTCAGAAGTGCAGGTGCTACTGAATATACCCAGCTATCTTAAAGAGAGTTGGATAAGTTTATCTAATTAACTTTAGGACTGCTCTTCAGCTATCCTAAAGTTATCCCTTTACTTTAGCCGCATAACACTGAAAATCAAGTTATCCACCCCTGACATAACCGGAAAGCTTTTAGCCAGATAAGTTTTTCGGCTAAATCAGGAGCAGTCAAACAGGTGAGATTTTTAAATCTCGATGTTTGGTTAAGTGCCAACTTAGCCAGATGAATGAAGCAAATATGGACTTAATTAATTTTATTTGCTATTTAAATGCCCAGTTCCCAAGCTCGTGTTTTTAATTACTTTGAATAATTTTGTGTCATCTGCAAATTTAATCACTCATTGCACTTTTTTCTAGAGGTCCATACTCAAAAGCATTTAGCCAGATAACTGAATATTTGGGCTCATATATGGCTAATAAGTTAGGGGACTAGAATTTAGTTGGATAAGTTAGGGGTATTAAGGGGGTGTAATAGGGAATTGTTGAGTTAGCCGGCTAAGTTAACCCCTAACTCTGATATTCAGCGTTAACCAGATGACTTAGCCGGCTAACTTTAAGATAGCTTGCTATATTCAATAGCGCAAGACCTCAGAATGTTTCTCAGTATATTAAACACTGGTCCCAGTACAGATATCTAGGGCATTCAACTATTCACTTCTCTCTACAAACTGTTCATTTAGATCTCCACTGTTGCCTATGTTTTTTAACTAGTTACTAATCCATGATGGGATCCTATCCCATGATTTTGTCATTTCCTGAGGAGTCTTACATGTGGAACTTTATCAAATGCCTTCTTAAAATACATGTACACTGCTCACCCTTATCTACATGTTTTTTTTTTATCCTTCAAAGAATTCTACTCTATCCTTCCCCTATCCCCCGGGTATGGTAGAGTTTTGTATATTACAGTACATAGAATTATTTAATTGCTTATTTGTTTGCTTCTATTTTAATTTATATTTTAATTTATATAAGTTAGAAAAATAATTCTAATAGATTGGTTAGGCATCAATTCTTTTTGCTAAAGTATTGGCCTTTTCCTGGCCATGCCTAGCCATATGCTTTGAGTTTTTTCAGAATGCTAAGGTGAATTCCCTGACATCGCCAGATTGGTACTCGCAACAGATGCAAGCCTTCAGGGTTGGGGAGCTCACTGTTAGGTACTATTGGCGCAAGGGCACGGGAATTCAGAAGAGTCTCTCTGGAACATCAATCGGCTGGAAGCCCAGGCAGTCTGGTTGGCGTGCCTGCAGTTCAGTGGCAGGCTGCAGAGTCGAGTGTTCCGAGTAATGTCGGACAACGCAACAATGGTGGCTTACATCAATCAGTAGAGAGGAACCAAGTATTACAGGAAATAGACCAACTTATAGAATGGGTAGAAGTGCATTTTCAAGAGATCTCGGCCTTGCACACTGCAGGAAAAGACAATGTTAGAGCAGACTTTCTCAGCAGGGAGCGTCTGGACCCAGGAGAATGGGTATTGTTGGACGAGGCATTTCAGCTGATAATGGATTGCTGGGGCTTTCCGTTCTTAGACCTGCTGGTGACTTCTCATAATGCAAAGGTTCCTCAATTCTTCAGTTTATTTATTTATTTGTTTATACATTTTTCTATACGATATTCGTGGCAACATCATATCGGTTTACGTTATAACAGCAAGGAGGAAAATACATTGAACAGGGGAGGGAGATACAAAGGATAAATAGGAACAAAAAACTTAGTACAGGAAGAAAATGAACCAAGCAATAAAATCAACACTAAGAGATTACAGAGGCAATAGATGTTCAATAGTAATTGTGGTTGAAATTAAAATTGCAGCCACCATCACAATAGAAGAAGTTGTGACTGAGATTGCAACTGCAATAACAAACATAACAGAGGTTGTGACAGATAAATGTACAGGTACTCAAAGAGCTGGCATGTTAGGGATGAAAAGGGAAGCAGGGCAGAGGTTATTGGGAGTACGCTTGTTTGAATAACCAGGTCTTGAGGTTAGCTCGGAATTTGGATGGACATGTTTCCAGACTTAGGTTAGCAGGTAGGGAGTTCCAATGAGTGGGTCCAGCTATAGAAATAGCTCGTTCCCTTGTGGATGTGAGGTGTGCATGTTTTAGGGTGGGCACATGAAGAGTCCCATTCTTGGAGGCTCTAGTGAGTCGCTTGGAGCGTTTTGGTTGAAATGGTTCTTCCAGCCAATGGTTCTTCCAGTTGCAGGAGAGATCTGAAGTCCTTGGGTATTGATGCTCTTGTGCTTTCCTCTGTAGCCTATGTTGGACAGAATAGTTCGAGGGTCGAAGGCCACAGCGAGATGATGATTTTGGTGGCAACGGATTGGCCCAGGAGACCATGTTATACATTTCTGCAAGGACTCCTGGTAGACTCCCCCTTTCGTCTTCCAGGACACAGGATTCTGTTGCAGCAAGGACCTGTCTTTCACGAAGATCCAACTCTCTTTTGTCTTACTGTAATGGCCTTTGAGAGGTCTCACTTGTTGAAGCGTGGATATTCTACTGCGGTGATTGCCACCTTGCTACAAGCACGAAAATTCTCCATTCTTTAGCCTATGTACGGGTTTGCGAGTGTTTGAGGCTTGGTGTGAGGGTTGAGGAGTGTTTCCTCGTTCAGTTAGGATCCTGCTCATTTTGGAATTTTTGCAGGATGGTTTAAATAAAGGGTTGGCCCTTAATTCCTTGAAGGTACAGGTAACGTCTCTTGCCTGTTTCAGGGGTCAGATGAATGGTGAATCCTTATTTTTCTCATCCTGATGTGGCTTTTTTCTTTAGGGGAGTGAAATATCTTTGTCCTCCCTTGCAGTTACCGGTACCTTTGTGGAGTCTTAATCTGGTTTTGGACTTTTTGGCAGGTCCTACGTTTCGACCAATGTGTTTCCTTTCCTTGCACGCACTGACATTGAAAATGATATTTCTGGTGGTGATATATTCTGCATGTCGAATTTACAAGCTGCAGGCCTTGTCTTATCGGGAGTGTTCCTTTGGGTGACTCCAGGTGCGATTCAACTGCATACTGTTCCTTCTTTCTTGCCTAAAGTGGTCTCAGATTTTCACTTGAATATGTCCATTTTCTTGCCATCTCTGGATAAGGAAAGGGATGTGGAGGAATATCACCTGTTGCATTCCTTGGATGTCAAGAGACATGTCTTGAGGTATCTGGAGATTTCTAAGCCTTACCAATAGACGGACACCTATTTGCCCTTCATGGTGGAGACAAACAGGGTGACTCTGCTTCGTGGGCTACAGTAGCCCGCTGGATTGAGGAGGCTGCGTATGTAGCCACTGAAAAGCTGTTGCCTACTCAAATTAGGGCTCATTCCACTAGGGCTCAGGCAGTGTCATGGGCATAGGTTAGATTGTTGTCCCCTGTCGACATTGCCTTTTAACAGGTGATTTTGACTGGACTGCGTGCAGCCTTCCACTGTATTTGGGAGTAGCTTTGGTACATTCCACTGGCCCTGAACCTATTTATCTGTGTGCTAGGAAATGAGAAATTACTAGTGAACTGATAGTTTCCTTTTCCTTAATATAGACTGATAGGTTCAGCTTCCTGCCCTTGGCTGCCGTATGTTGTTTTATAGGCCTTTTGGGTTAAGTACCTGTTCCTGGGGTTACTGGTAAGTGTTATTCCAGTCCCTAGACTATTAATGTATTTCTTGTTTGAGCTCAGTATTTCATGTTGGCTATGTATTTATTTATTTATTTTTGTTTACCGCCATTCGATCTGGCATATCACATTGGTTTACAGCGAACAAATGAACAAGGAGGACCAGAGTCTTCCTGTTTTACATTAAAACTTAGTCAGTTATTAACAGATATGAACTTAGAATGAACAGTCAACTTTAACTGGAATTAACAGAAAAATTAATTGATAATAACAGAGAAATTAACATGAGTTGCGTTTATAATAATTTCTTGTCATTGGGTGTGTTTTTAACGAGAATCTGTGGGGTGGGGGGGGATTATGGTGTCTTTATGCCTAGTTAGAGTATTGAAATGGTTATCTTTTTTAATCGAGTTTTTGCTAGTCTGACAACAGTTGCTTTTGAAGAGAATACTGGCAGTCTGTTGTCACTGCAGGAGTGTATATAATGTGATGTCAGTTTGCTCCATCTCCTGTTGGTAGAGGTGTATAACCCATTGGTCCTGAACCCATCTGTCTATATTAAGGAAAAGGAAATTATCAAGTAAGTAGTAATTTCTCATTACTTCAATTCCTCTGACTCATCACCTTGAAAGAACAGCTTCCATGTGGATATGCCCCCACCATACTTTTCAATAAAGAAGAAATTAGAGAATTAATTTAATTTTTGTGCAATGACTTTGATTTCTTCGAGTGCCTCTTATACCCCTGGTCATGTAGTAATCTAGCCAACTTCCTTATCAGCTTCTTGCTTTTGATGTACTTGAATAATTAGTTTTTTCCTAAGTGGAAAGCTTCTTCTTAAAATTTTTTATTGGTCTAACTTATTGTTTTTTAAATCTACCTTGCCAATGCCTGTGCTGCTCATTTGGACTTGCTTTCTCAGCACATTTAACCATGCTGGCAGTTGTTTGGTCTTCCTTCCACCTTGTTTAATGTTTGGAATACATTTTATTTTAATTTCCAAGATAAAAATATATATATAAGTTCAAATACAGGTACAAAAGGTGAGAGCATTATGACATGGAAACATTCGATGGCTGTACCCCAGTGGACGGATATGACATAGCACTAGATGTGCAATTATTTTAACACTTTCAATCCCCCAAAACTCTCACCCCCTCCCCGCACGGCCTTTCCCACTCCCTCCCCCCAACCCCCATCCCCTGCACCCCAGGCTTGGGTGAACACCGCACTGAACTAAGAAAAAAACGATACAACAGTCCTTATACAATCACTCAGAGTATCTGTCCTCAGCTAAAGTTCTTTAAGAGTAAATTCCTGGATTTCACTGATAGCGACTGAATGTAGGGATTCCAAGATATTTTTAAACAATCTCCATGCCTCATGCGGATTTTTAACCCTTACCATTGCCCCATTTAGTTTCTTCCAGACTAATTTACTCATTTTATCAGTCTCTCTTTGTGAAGTTGAATGATACTGCAATGGTTTTACTTAATTATTTCCCTTCAGTGATTATATCAAATTTGATTCTATTATGATCACTATGGCCAAGCTTTCTCACCACCATTACCCTTGCACCATGTCCTGCAATACACTGAGAACTAAGTCTAAGGTGTAGTTCTCCCTTTAATTGGTTCTAGGAACAGCTGCTCCATGAAACAGTCATTTATGACGTCTTGAAATTTTATCTCCCCTGCATGTCCTGATGACATGTTCATCCACTCAATATTAGGGAAATTGAAATCCCCATTATTGTGTTGTCAAAATTATTAGCCTGTCTGATTTCTGTTCGTATTTTACAGTTTGCTTCTTCATCTTGGTCATGAGAGTACACACTACTATTACATTTTTCTGCTTCTTACATTTAATTTCTCCCCAAGTAGATTCCATGGTTTGTTTCCTGTTAAATACTTTTCCTACTTTACTCTATGCCAGCAGTAACATATAGTGTCACCCAATTGTCAGTTCAGTCTGCCCTTACATTTTGATATATATTTGTACCCTATCACCATGTTTCTATTGGTTATCCTCTTTCCATCAGGTCTCTGAAATGCCTATTATGTCTATAATCTTCATTTAGTGCCATATATTTTAACTCATCAATATTATATTTAGACTTCTGGAAGTGGCATACAGACAAATAAATCTAAGGCAAGAGATTCCACGCTATCCTTCCATCCTATTTGCAGGATGGAAGGATGGTGTGAAGTCTCATGTGATGCGTGTTCCGTTCCTTTATAATCATGAAAATCCTTTGGGAGTCTCTTGATGCAATACATTTTGCCTCTGAAGAAATCTGACCAGTGAAATATGTTGGGCACCTTTGCTATTTGAAGTTATCTAGAAAATGTTTCACCTATTTGACTGTGAACACTTCCTGGTGATTTCTACCATTGCAAATGTTTTTTTGTTGTCACCCAGCCATTCATTTATTAAAGTATTGTGTTTTTTTTGCCTAGTTTTGAAAGTGTTGACAGTTCCACTCCTTTATTATTTGTGTTACTGCTGTTTTATCGATAAACTTGAATACAGAAACTTTGATCATCTGATCTCTATAGGTTTTGCACATTGGGTTCAGTGAAAAGAAGAGTTCTTCAGGTAGAGGCCAGTGCAATGCCTTTTTTTTTCTTGGCTATTGAACAATATGCGAGCATTTTTTAAGTTTTGTTTTGTTGCTCTTTTAGAAGAGAAGGGTTGTGTGCTTTTAGTATGCGTGTGGATGTTTGTATGGGTGTGATTGATGTTTTTAATGGTGGTGATTTGTGTCAAGGGGCCCCATGTAGTGTACTGTTATCTTTAAGATGATTCAGCATTGATTATTGTATGTGGGGTTTTTTTATGTAAGGTGGTTCAAAAGTGTTTTTTATTTAAACTATTTTATTTGAAATATTGGTTTTCTATTATATATAGTTTAGTTGGAAAAAAACAGGGAAGTTTGGGAAAAATATGTGCAAGAGATTTTTGTATAATAAAAATTTGATATATTTATTTATAGTAACATTTCTTTCTTTTGATATATATATATATATATATATATATATATATATTATACATCATTTTTTGGAATGTCATATGAGAATTGAACTAAACCCATGCTATCAAACTCGAGAGAAGTTTTACCTAAATATTTTTATTTTATGATCACACTACTGGCAATTATATGTCTCTTCCATATGGAAGATTTGAGTATTTTTCTTCCATATTTTGTTAAATAAGTTTAAAATTTGTAGTCTCTAATTTTTGTAATCCTATATGATTATAATTAATAAGATTAGCCAAGCAGAATATAATTTTTGTCCTCACTGAATTCCATAGAAAGTTCCTTCTTGTAGTTTTGGCATGTTAAATGCAAACATCACTTAATCTCTCTTTAAATTTAAAATTGCTAAAATGGTAGCAGTGTGTAATTGCTTTCCCAATTATTAGCAGTGTCTACTTTCAAATGATAGACAATACATTTTTTATTATTTCCTCTTCTGTGTAATTTAAAAACAGGTTGCTTTATTTTATAGTTTGCTGATCAACTAATACTTGTTATAAAAGTTCTCTATAGATTGGAAACAATTAGTCTGTCACCTTTGGTCTGTGGACAGAAACTTAAAATCTAGTTTTTCTCTTTAATCTCTAATAAATTGTAGAAAAATAAGTATAGCCTCATTTTTGTCACATTGCTTATATTGGTCATTATTGATTTAAAATAATCATAGGAAGAAGGTATTACTATCATATTCATATCATATGTCACCTTAAGAGATCGAGCCCTTTCTACAGCTGGTCCACCGTTATGGAACTCCATCCCACCCGATCTCAGACAGGAGCCCTGCCTCCCCACCTTTAGAAAAAGACTTAAGACTTGGCTGTTCAAGCAAGCCTTCCCTGACTCAAACTAATGCCTTCACCTTCTACATATTTAAAACAAGCAGCTCATCTCTGTCTCCTTGTACATAGTTTTTAGCCATTACTAATCTCTTTCTTTTATTTCCATCTTCTCCCAGTTAATCATTCCTTGTTATTTGTAACTGCATTTTCCTGCACGATAGTTCTAGTTGATGTATTTATTCACTCCTCTTCATATGTAAACCAGCATGATGTGATTCTTATCATGAATGCCGGTATATAAAAACCTTAAATAAATAAATAAATAAATATTAAAATACTGTTGTGGAATAGTTTTTATTTTCTCCATGGACAAGCAGAATATATCATCCATACATGTCATAATTCATGGAGAGTACAGAAAAAGCTTTTCCAGACTTTTCTGGGCATTCATACAATTCTCCATACACATATCACCTTACAAAACCCCCTCAGTAGCAGTTGGACTCATTTTCTCCTGCAGCAGGACTTTCACAGTCAGATTTCCTTCCTCCTTTACCCTACTAATGTTCTTAGATAGCTTTTTCACCCTTTTTAAAGCCTTGTTTCTTTTTCTTTGTGATCACAAGGACCTAATCCTTTTTTTCTTCAGTGCAGTCTTAACTGGCATTCTAGGTGCTCCTTAGAACATAAGAATTGGCATGCTGCGTCAGACCAAGGTCCATTGAGCCCAGCATCCTTTCTTTGACATTGTCCAATCCAGATCAAAGTAAGTGGCAGATCCCATAAAGTAGATCTAATTCCTATTATTCACTTCCAAAGATAGCAATAGTCATCTTTGATATACCTGTCGAATAATGTGTTATGAACTTTTCCTCCAGGAACTTGTCCAGATCTCTCTTAAACCCTGTTTGCTAGTTGCCTTGACCATGTCCTCTGGCAACAGATTCCACAGCTTGGTAGTGCGCTGATTTTATTTACCCATTCCACCCACTCATAATTTTATAAATTTCTTTCATGTCCTTCCTCAACTATCTCTTTTCCAACCTGAAAAGCCCTAGCCTGTTCCATCCCCTTTATCATTTTTGTTACCCTCTTCTGCACCCTTTCTAGTTCCACTGTGTCTTTCCTGAGATGAAGCAACCACAACTGCACACAATACTCAAAGGGCAATCAAGCCATGGAGCGACACAGTGGGAATATGACATTTTCTATTTTATGCTTCATTCCTTTTCGGATCATTTCTATAACATGTGCTTGCTTTTTTGACCACCGCGGTATATAGAGCCAAGGATTTCAATGTATTGTCCACAAGGACTCCAAAGTTCTTTTCCTGGGTAGTGACTCCCACTACAGAGCCTAGCATCATCTACCTGGGATTATTTTTCCCTATGTGCATCACTTTACACTTTTCCACATTAAATTTCATCTTCCATTCAGATGCCCAGTCTCCTAATTTCACAAAGTCCTTCTGCAGTTCCTCGCAATCTGCTGCTGTTTTAATAAATTTTAATAATTTTGTATCATCTGCAAATTTGATACAAATTTATTAAAACAGCAGCAGCAGCAGTGAGTCTGATATTGGTACTAGACAAAATGGTAGAAGCCATTCTTAAAAATAAAATTGCTGGCCATATAGCTAGACATAGCTTAATGGAGACGAATCAACATGGTTTTAGAAGAGGATGTCTTGTCTTACCATCTTTTAGATTTTTTTTGAAGATGTATATAAACATATAGGATAAGGTGAGCTGGTTGATATATTGCATTTAGATTTTGAAAAGGCATTTGACAAAGTCCCCTATGAGACACTCCTTTGGAAACTACAAAGTCATGGGATAGCAAACAGTCATTTATTGTGAGGATCAAATTTGCAGATGATCCTCACTTGTCATTCCCTTTTCCAGATCATTTATGAATATGTTAAACAGCACAGGTGCCAGTATCAAGCCCTGTGGTACTCTATTAATGACCTGTCTCCATTTGGAAAACTGATCATTTAGTCCTATCCTCTGTTTTCAGCCTTTTACCCAGTTAGCAATACACAATAGATGACTGCTTGCTATCCCATGACTTTGTAGTTTCCAAAGGAGTGTCTCATAGGGGACTTTGTCAAATGCATTTTAAAAACCTAAATGCAATATATCAACCAGCTCACATTATCCCTCATGTTTATAATACATCTTCAAAAAAATCTAAAAGATGGTAAGACAAGACATCCTCTTCTAAAACCATGTCGATTCTTCTCCTTTAAGCTATGTCTAGCTATATGGCCATCGATTTTATTTTTAAGAATGGCTTATACCATTTTGTCCAGTACCAACATCAGACTCACTGATCTATAATTTAGCAAATCATTCATGGAGCCCTTTTTAAAAATCGGCATCACAATGGCATCTTCCAGTCTTCAGGAATCATGACTGTTTTAAAAGATAGGTTACTTGTGTTAGTGTGTTTTAGAATTCTTGGGTGGATATCATCCTGTCCCGGTGATTAGTCACTCTTTAGTTTGTCAATATGGTAGCTCGAGCGGGTGTGGCTTGGTAACAGCCAGAGGAAACAAGTAGACTCTGGCTGAGGCTTAAGAGGAAAAACAAAATGGCAGCAGACCTTCACTTCAGGTAACTCAAACAAGCAGTGCAAATGGAAAACAAGCACTTCAAGCAGTTCACCTGTACTTCAGGCAACGCACAGTCTTTAAATAGTAGAGTCCTTTAAACAGAGAGCCTTAACTAACTTTACTTGTAGCAGATCTTTGTGTATGCAAGAATTCTGTCAGCTCCCAGGAGCCCCCCTAACCCTTCTGGGCCCTTAGATCTCATACTCTGGTGAAGGGCTCCTCCCTTCACCCAGGTTTCCCTGCTGGTCTCAGGCTTAAGGACTGGGAGAGACTTCTGTGCCTGGTCCTTTAAGGTAGTCTGAGGGAGTTCTCTATACACTCCCTCAGAGTCAATATGATCTGTTACATCCTCCATTGTCACTGATATTTGTTTCAGTTGCTCAGAATTTCCACCCTTAAAGAATTTTTCAGTTGCAGGTATGTCCCCAATATTGTTCTCCATGAAGACCATTGTGAAAAATTCTTTGTTTTTCAATTCCTTGTTCTCCCTAAGCATAATCTTTTGCCACCTCATTCATTTAGCAGCCCATCTGACTCTCTCACAGGTTTTTTGCTTTGAATGTACTTGAAAAAGGTTTTATTAGTAGTTTTTGCCTCACTAGCAAGCTTTTTCTCAAAGTCTGTCTTGGCCTGTCTGACTACTGTTTTACATCTAACTTGCTAGGGCGTGTGCTCTTGCCTAATTTCATCATTTAAGTCTGTATTCCATTTTTTTTAAAGATTCCCTATTAGTTTTAACTGCCTTCGTTACCTCATCAATAAACCATGCTGGCAATTTGGTTTTCCTTTCACCTTTTTTAATGTATGAAATACACTTTATCTGTGCTTCCAAAATGATATTTTTAAACAATGAGCATGCCTCATGCAAACTTACAACCCTTGCAGCTTCTACTTTTAGTTTTTTTCTAAATTAATTTCCTTATTCTCCCTTTTTAAAGTATATGCTACTGTAGTAGTTTTACTTAATGTCCTCCCTCCCCCAAGAAAAGATCACAGGGCAGATTAGTGTCAGATGCATTCTCCTGTCATTAGTGGACAGATCTTCTGTAGGTATATCTCCCTCATTTATCTTGTTGCAAAAGAGCAAGTTTGCTTACTGTAAATTCAGTTCTCCATAGACAGCAGGATGAATTTATCATGAATGTGGGGTGACATCAACCAATGGCACCAAATGAGCCTTTCTTTTCTAACTCATAGAGCTTTTACTCTAATGAGCATATGCTGCCTTGTGAGCCCTTTAGTTGATTGTAGAGCTTATTTTTAGCTAGATAATCGACTCTCCAGGGAGATGGTTGGGTATCGAGCATGGCTAATTCAACCTGCTGTCTGCGGAGAAGCCAGTTTATGGTAAACAAACTTGCTTTCTCTGTCAACAAGCAAGGCTGAATTAGCCATGACACATGGAGAGTCCCAAACAGAGGGTTGCAGCAGAGCACTTGTTGAAAAGCAATCCAGACTCAACTGTGGAGTGTGGACCACTGGATGAACAGGCTGCGCAAACTGCTTGCCCACAGTTGCTGTCACTTCTTGATAGATTGTCCAGACATTAATGAGATATGAAGGTGTTAACTGATGACCAACATGCAGTTTTGCAAATGTCTTTGATAGGCACTGTGATTAGATGAGCCACTGAGATAGTGTTGTGGAACAAATAAACACTTAGAGCCAACAGCTGTGGATAAAAAAAACTTTTTTTTATTAAATACTACAAATAATATAAGGCGGCATACCTGGAGAGAGTGACAGAGTGCCATGCAAGACGCCAGTATGATGCACTCCCTAAGATGATTTTACTGATAAGGCATTCTATAGAGTTTGCACTTCTTCTCATCTCCAACCCATAAACCAATAACTGGTTTACAAAATTGTCAAAATATTTCTGTGAATGGCCATTTATTATAAACAATTAATCTGAATGGCTATATTTAAATTCACTCTCACTCTGTATGCAAATGCTATCTATGGGCCTGCAACTAAGCTGAAGTGTCAGCACGACTTTGGTGTGTTCTAAACATAACTCTGTAATATTGGGACTGTAACTTTCTAGTTTTTACAGCAGTTTTATCTAGCATCTTCCCTTCTGCACATCTGTCTGTCTAGCAAAAGCAAAGCACAAAACTGAAGCTTAAATGTTATAGAATACTTATGAGTAATTATAAAACTACTTACGATCAAAAAACTTAGGGAACAAGAATATGACCTTGTGTGACATGTCAAAAAGTGTTTCACTGCCCCTTCACTGTTCTCCATCACAAGTCATGACTGTAAGAGGGCCCTTAGTACCCAATCAGTAGCTATGGCTCTTACTTGAGCCTTAACAGAGTCACTGATCTGGAGGCCAGGCAGAGCCTAGCAAAATGCAATACATTCTGCCAGCCAGCTGGACCACATGTGCTTGCTAACTGCTATTCCCAATCTGTTAGGATCATAAAAGACAAAACGTTGAGAAGCTTAAATTCTCTTCAGATAATAGGCTAAGGCCCTTTAATAGTGCAGTGAATGGAGAGCCTTTTTCCTTTCTTGTACATGAGGTCTTGGAAAGAACATGGGCAAGACAATGGCTTGATTTAAAGGGTGAGCTGAAACTTCTTTTAGCAGAAACATGGCATGAGTGTGGAAAACTACTCTTTTTTTGTGTAAAAACTGCATAAACTATAAGTAATCAACCAATGCCTGAAGCTCATGATTTTTCTAGCCAACATGATAGCAACTGGGAGCATTACTTTTCCAGGTGTACAACTTTTAAGGAGGTCAACTCTTATGGTTCAAAAGGCAGTTTCATTAGTTGTTCCAATATAACTGAGATTCCACGGCACCAGTGTCTTCATGACTGGAGATCTTGTGTGTCACAAGCCTTTTGTGAATTTTGAAACTAATGATATATGGGTATCAGCTTGCTGTTCACTGGAACATGATAAGCTGCAATGGCACTGAAATATACTTTGACTGATGACATACTGAGACCCAAGGATGTGAGGGAGAGCAAGTACTTAAGCAACTACTTTGGTTTGCAGGTGGATGGGTCCAGGGAGTTTGCCTGACACCACGACAAAAACATCTTCCATTTAAAACTGTTAGCTTTTCTAGTTGAAGGATTCCTGGCAGAGATTATATTATCCTCCACTTCCTTGAATAATGACAGTGATGAAATTAGCAAGTGTTCAACATCCATCAGAGAGAAGGTTTGGATGATACAGGAGACTCTTGTCTTGAGTTAGCAAAGTAGGATCAGATCCCAGGAGAATCAGAGGGCTAACTGACAATATGATGAGTTAAGTGAACCACACTTGTCTGGGCCATAGTGGAGCAATGAGGATCCGACATGCCCGGTCCCTTATTGCTTTCTGTACTGTTCTTGCTATCAACAGAAATGTGTATAGTAAATCTGCATATCGCTGTGAAGAACAGAGCAGAATTTTTCAACTTTCCTTTGATGCAAACAGATAAATGGACTGGTGACCCCAGACATTGAACAACCTGTCTGCCACTGTTTGATGACGAGACCAGTCATGGGGACGAAACACTCTGCTAAGACAATCCGCCAACAAGTTGGAAATGGTAGGAAGCTAGGTTGCTTGTAAGAGTGCTTTATGGCCACAAGTCCATTCCCAAATTCTCAGGAATTCCTGGCAGAGAGTTCACGACCCTGTGTGCTCTTGTTTGTTCATGTAGAACATTATCACTTGGTTGTTGGTTTGGATCAGAATTCTTTTTCACAGAAGGAGATGTGAAAAACTCTCAATGCATGCCCGATTGCTTGCAGCTCCAGGAGATTGATTTGAACCAGACATTCTGTTGACGAAAAGACTCCTAGGGTTTGGAATGAGCCCATGTGTGTGCATCATCCCCTAGTGGATGCATCCGTAGCCAGCATTACTTGATGAGGTAGACACCGAAGGGGAATTCCCATCTCCAGTATGTTTGGGCATAGCCTACACTGGAGAGATCCCTTCATATCTGCAGTGACCTTCACTGGGGACACAAGGGCTAAAGCAGCTTATCCCACTGAGCATGGAGGACCCACTCGAGAATCTGTTTGTTGAGGCAGTTCATCAGAACCACATGAACTGCTGCCAGTGTGTGTCCCAGGACCACTAGAACTTCTTGGGCCAGGATTTGATCCCGCTGAAATAGGTTTTGGATTAATGCCAAAAGACAGAATGTTAGCTCCAATGGGAGGAATTCTCTCTCCTCCAGGGAGTCTGTCCAAGTGCTAGTGAAATTGATTCTTTGGGTAGGAACAAGGTTCGACTTGGCAAAATTGATGATGAACCTTACAACTGAAAGAGCTAGATTGTCTTCTGCAGGGAGTCCAACACTCCTGCTTGGTTAGGTCTCATCACTAACCAGTCATCCAGATAAGAAAGGACACACATTCTCTGGTGACAAAGCTGTGCCACCACTACCACTGGGCATTTCGTGAAGACCCTCAAGGCCACAGAGAGCCCGAATGAGAGAACTTTGTATAGTAGTGAGAGACATCCACCATGAAACAAAGGTATTGCCAATAAGAGTGATGTATGGATATGTGAGCATATGCATCCTTCAGATCCAAGGCACACATCCAGTCTCTCGCTTAAGCGAAGAGAAGGATAGTATGGAGGGAGTTCATTTTGAATTTTTGCAATAAGCTTTTGCACAAACTTCGTAAAACTAGGATGGGTCTCAATCCCTCTGACTTCTTAGGGATATGGAAGTAACAGGAGTAGAACCCCTTGCCATGGTCTTTGAGAGAGACAGGTTTTATCACCCACTGACTGAGAAGTGGCTCCATCTTGGGATGGATCTAGATTGAAGGCCAAACAATAGTGCAGTGCTGGAAGGTGAAAGAAGCTTTTCTGTTTCTATAGTGTATTTGTATGTTTTAATGTACTGCCACCCTCTGTCATCTTGTGAGATTGCTTGGCTTAAATGTTTTATAAGGTACAAGCTTTCTCTCTCTTGATTGGTTATTGTTTGAATGTTTTTGAAGGATCTGTTCCTGCTTTCTCTCTCCCTTCTCTCCCTTTCCCCTATTGGTTCCCTGACCACAAGTAGCTTAGGACTTCTTGGAGGGACTTTCAGTTGGAAGAAGATTCTTGACAAGCATACAACTCATTTCATTCTCTTATATGCACTGAGAAACAGCTTTTCACCATTCACTAATAATCCACAGTTATTGTCAGATTTCAGGGAAATCTTACTATATATAGCTGTATCCGTCTCTTCAATCTGTTTGGCTACTCTTGATACCTTCTTATTAACAGTGAATGTTGAGTTGTTTTTAATTCAGATAAATGTTTTTAGTAACCAAGAATTGTTTATCGGATATCTAAAACTGGGGAAATGTTTAAATGACTGTCTAAGGGCTCAAGTTTGAGATTGCGTGCTGAAGGCAGTACAGATGTTCAAAGGGTAACCAGATTCCACAACTTTGAGGATCCAGCAAGCCTTGGTTATCTTCTGCCATTCTACCAGGAAAAGGTAAGCCTCTCCCCTACTGGGGGTGGGGGAGGGAATCGAGGCCTGAGGGGGGGACAAGTCTGGTCAAAATCTAGGCCCAGGCTTGTGCTGGGCTGCTTGTGAGTTTTCAGCTGACGTTTCTCGCACTGACATCTACGAGACAAAAGCTGCTTCTGTGAAAGCACAGGTGCTGCACAATACTTCTGAAATTGGCAGAAGAGCATCTCTGAAAGGAGTGTTTAAAAGTAAAGTAAGGATACCTGGAAGAAGATGGGTGTTCAGATCCCACTGAGAGAGACTGGATAGCAACATATACTGCTTCTTAATTTGGTCACCTGTTTCTCTGAGTTTATCCCTGACAAAGTTGTCCCTGGAACAGCATATATCAGCTAACTTGTCATGTATGTCTTCCTATAAACTGCTGGCTTTTAACCAAACCATCCAGCTGCCCCAATAGCTGCTGCAGAGCACTTGCTGCAGTATCAAATGCTTCATTCACTGAGAGGAGCAGATAGCATTTGCACTCCTCTGATTCCAGAAGTGTCTGCTGACAGTTTGCCTGATCCGCATCCAGTGAATCTAACAACCATGTAGAATTGGTTGGCCACTATGCTGGTATTGAGCATCGAGTTCTGAAAGACCGTCTTCCCAAAGTTATCCAACATTGTAGGGTCCTTGCACAGTAGAGCGCTGTAGAAAAGTCGGTTCTTTGCCTGTTTCAAAGCCGATTCCACTGCTACTCACTGGTGCAGTAATTGGATTACCCCAAACCCCTGGGTTTGCTGAAATCTGTATTTGAGATCCAGTTTCCTGGCTACTAGAGGGATAGGATGCTGGGTTCTCACAAATTTTTATTTGTAAATTCAGCAGGATCAAATGTACCAGGGTTGCTGCTGGGTCAGATGGATTTTCCAGAATCTGAGGAAGGTCAAAGACGTCATAGCAGGCAGAAAACAGTAGTTTAAGGTTTATTTGTACTTATATACCGTTGTCTCGGCATGGCCTTCACAGCGGTTAACATAGCAATAAAATACAATAAAAGAAAATTACAAACAACAGTAATAATAAGAGATAAAATTTTACAAGTAAGAGTAAAAGATATCCTAATAAAATAATGTCAGAAGCCATAAATATTAAACCAATAAATACTAAAACCTAAAGCATGCTTTAAGTATTGAGGTTAAAAGGTCAGAGCCACCTGAGATTGTACAGTTGCATTGATGCCTATTTCTTATCTTCATTATATGCCGCATAGAATAGCCAAGTTTTAAGTTCTGCTTTAAACTTATTTTTTTCTTGCTGCATTCTTAGTTGTATTGGTAGTGAGTTCCATAGCTTTGATCCCGCGATGGATAGTGCCCTTTCTCGAATCTGGCTAAGGTATGCTATTTTAATGGATGGAATTGATAATAGACCTTTATTAGCAGATCTGAGGTCTCTTTGTGGTACATGCAGTCGTAAAGCGGCGTTAAGCCATTCTGTTCTGTCTCCATAAATAATGGTATGAATTATACATGCCGCCTTATATTGTATTCTGAAATGCACGGGTAACCAGTGTAGAGTCATCAAGGTTGGAGTAATGTGCTCAAACTTCCTTTTTCCTGTTAGGATCCGAGCTGCGTCATTCTGAAAAACCTGTAATGGCCTAATCGTAGGCTGAGGCAAGCAAAGCATTAATGCATTACAGTAATCAAGATTAGCAAACAGCAAAGCTTGAAGTACTGATCTGAAATCAGAAAATTCCAACAATTTATTTATTTATTTATTTATTTAGAGTTTTTATATACCGACATTCTCGATATATATATCAAATCAAGTCGGTTTCCATATAACACAACTGTCGCCGGTATGGCGTTACATTAAACAATAAACAGAGTATTGAACCGAGAAAGTGTAGCGTTACATTAAACAATCAACATTTTTAATCTTCTCAACGTTAATAGTTTAAAATAAGTCTCTTAATTTTATCGCAATATGTTTTCTCATATTTAACTCAGTGTCGATTATCACACCGAGATCTCTTGCAAACAATGCGGGAATCAATTTGGTGTTCGCGAATTGAAATGGCGGAATAACAGCTTGGGAATATTTTCTTTCTTGCAATATAATTTCTGTTTTATCTGTATTGAGGATTAATTTCATTTGTGATAATTTTTTTATGGCATCTAGATAAATGGTTATTAATTTGTAGGTAAAATCAAAATCATGTTCAATTGGTACTAAAAACTGAATATCATCAGCATAAACATAAAATTTCAATCCCAGTCCCGTTAAAAGATGACATATAGGCAGGAGATAAATATTAAAAAGTGTGGCAGACAATGTTGATCCCTGCGGAACACCAGTCTGGAGTGGAATTTTCTCGGATAGAGCTCTTAATTTTTATTTGAAATGATCGCTCATTAAGAAATGATTTGAACCATTTTAAAACAGTGTTTGAGATTCCAATTTCAAGTAAGCGAGTAATTAAAATATCATGCTGAACAGTATCAAAAGCTGCTGATAAATCTAAAAGAATTAAAAAATATTTTTTGCCAGTGTCGAATCCTCTTAAGACTGTATCCGTCAGCGATAATAAAAGTGTTTCTGTATTAAAATTCTTCCTAAAACCAAATTGACTTGGAAATAAAATATCATTTGATTCTAAAAAGTGGTCAAGTTGTTTTTGTACTATTTTTTCTAAACTTTTTGCGATAAAAGATAGATTAGAAATAGGTCTGAAATTATTCAAAATGGAGTTGTCAAGGTTGGACTTCTTTAAAATCGGTTTAACGATGGCAATTTTCAGAGTTTCGGGAACATGGCCCTCTGTCAATGACAATTGACAGAGGGCCACTGACAATTGTCAGTGTCACCATCTCAGCTGTTGAGAAGATAATTTATGGAGGTTTTGAAAATTTCTGAGAACATTTTACCACTTATCGCCAAAGCTTATTTTTTACCACCAGCAAAGAAGAATCTTCATTTGGATCTTGAACAGCAACCTTCCTTTGATGTTTTGAATTTCTGGAGAGTTCTGGTATTGCAGAGACCTTTGCTTCAACTCTAATAGCTAGTTTTGTGGTGGATTGATACCGGGATTTGGTGATGAGATTTCTTTCATAATAAAATTAATTCCTTCTTAAATTTTCGCATCAACATATTTCCTGATGTAGCAAATGCAACCCAGCATTAAAGAAAGAGATTTTTATTGTTGAGGTCTAGGGTGTTACAACTTGGAGCATTGTTTTGGTTACATTTCCCCTGTAAATGTGTGGTTAAGTTGCAAGGAGTTAAATGTATTTTTTTGGCCCAACAACTGTCCAACTTTATAATTCAGAGGCAAACCTCTTTTTCCTCGTTGACTTCATCTTTCTCCATGTTAACAGCTCTCCATATTGGTGACTAAAAATGTATGTTTTGCTGAGCTAATGCCAAGTTTGGTCATCTTTATTCATTGTTAAAATTTAATTCCTCTCTCTGAGTACTCTCCCCTTATTGTGGGCTAAAGATTGATTGAAATTTTCTTTATGCAATTTTTGATTGCTATTCTGATTTATGTTTTTCCCTTTTTCCTGTACAGGAATTATTTCTTGGAATTAATGTAAAAGCAATACATTTTTTAAAAAAAGGAATTAAGCTTCTGGTTCAAATAGATTGAAGTTCCTCTAAAAAGCGATATTGGCATCGCACATTACGGGAATGCAGAATGTATAGGCAGAGGTTTTGAGCAGGCTAATGCATAGTTAATCCTATACTGATAAAATAATGCAGCTTGCAAGAGCCAGGTTATTTGCCAAACAATTAGCTACACCTCAGGAGTTGTAGATAACGTTTTGGCGGTAGCATCATCGGGACATTAATGCACATCCTCATGTTCCTGCACTGAAATTAATGGACTATTCAACCCATAAGCTCCCTCCTCCCAATGTATAAAATGCTCCCCCTGAGGGTCTGGGAAGACCACAACTTCCCTGTCATCTGTCGAGGCAGCCCCACAGCAATAAAATAAAATATAACAAACTTTTAATGCTTCATGGCAATACCCTGCCTCCTTCCTGAACCCCTCCCCTTTAAATAAATATTCCCCTCTGACACTCTCAACATTATAAGTAGTCCCTGGTGTCTAATGGCCACCTGAACCCCCCTTCCTTGAAATAAATCACTGGTGTCTAGTGGCGCCCCCTCCCACCCTATCCCCACCCACCAGATCCTCCCCCATACCTTTAGAAGAAATTCCTGGTATCTAGAGGAGCCCAGAGCACACCCTAGGCTCCAGGCTGGTTGACACCATTTTTCAAAATGGTGTTGTCTAGCTTGTGCCCCTATCATGTGATAGGGCCAAAGGCTGGTCGGCACCATTTTGGAAAATGATTTCCACCAGTCTGGAGCCCTGGGAGTGCTCCGGGCCCTACTAGGCACATAAATTTCTTCTAAAAGTATGGGGGGGGGGGGGTATCTAGGGATGGGCTAGTGTGGGGGGAGACCACTAGAGAACAACAGGGACTACTTAATGTTGCAAGAACAGGATGCCTTGTTGAAGGTGGGTTGGAACAAGGAGGGGTCATTTGTTTAAGGAGGAAGTGTTTGGGAATAGGTAGGGTGTTACCCCACGGCATTAAAAAAAATAAATAAAAATGTATAAATATTTCTTACTCCAGGTTCGCCTCAACAGGCAGTGGGGTGTGGTCAGGGTCAGCTCAGACCCCAGGAGGGGGGATTTTTGCACATTGGGGTGGGGGGTTTATGGACCGCATGGCCCTGTAAGAAGATGACAGCCCTGTGTGAAGGGGCTGCCATTGGCGCGTTTTGTTACCTATCCCCGCAATATTTTTTCGCACAGTAATTTTCTGTGATAAAAAAAAATATCATGGGGAAACCCACAGCGATATTTTACAGGGGAGGGGCAAAATATTGCAGGAACACCCCCTCCCCCTGATTTTATCCCTCCCATCATAAAATATCACAGTGTAATAAATCTCCCCCTTAAGTTGTTTGATTTAATTCATAAAACCATTTACTCTGATTTTTATTGTTTAGCTGAAAGAATTGATTGCCCAAAACGTTTTTTGTTTTGTCATCACAGAAGTTGCTTATTATTTCATCCATTAATTAATTCCATTTTCAGGAAATAAGAACGATAGCATTTCCTATAACAGCTCTGATTCTTTAAAACTCTTTATCTTTTGAGATACGTGATAAATATGATTTGAAATTTTGGAAACAAAAGGCAGTTTTAATTGCTCAATCATTTATTGATGTAGGGCAGTGTAGTATTGATTAGCAAGTTTGTGATCATCTAAACGTACATGGACTAATTGATTTATTTTATATTTGTCTTTGTGATATTTTATTTATTTGGATTACTACTTGTTTGTTTTTACTATGTATATGCTGTTGTAATCTGCATTGAATGTGTTGGGAATTGCAGAATATTAGATGATTTAAATAAACTCAAGGCCCTTGTAACTTATCTACATTATACTAAGTTTTATCATAATAGAGTGGCTCTGTAAACTCATCCCAAGTTCCTGGCTAAGATGGTGTCAAACTTCCATCTTAACCGTCAATCATCCTACCAACATTTTATGTTTATTGAAGTGAATGAATCCCTGTATGGTTTGGATTACAAGATAGCTGTCTCCTTCTGTGTAAAGCGGGCCAGCTCACAGAGGAGGTCCAGTCAGTATTTTGTTTCTTATGATCCAAACAGGCTTCATATTGCTGTAACCCAACTGAGTTTACGGTATAATTAGATATCAGATACATCTTTTTTTTGTAATGCCGGGACACGTCTGATTATGAAGGGTCATATGTGAGAGTCATCACAGCATCAGTGGACCATCTATAATCAACTTTCATTGAGGAGATTTGCCAATGTGTAATGTGGCATTCAGTCTACACATTATTGTTTGGATACCAGCTCTCAACATAATAACAAGTTGGATCAATCTGTCCTCCAGGGTCTCTCTTAGGGGTAGAATCCCTCTCCCTTAGGACCTGTTACTTTTGTTTTGTGTGTCTGTCTTAAAAAAAAAAAAAAAAAAGAAAAAGTGTAAAAACCTAAATGGGTTTTCATCCAACAAAATTATTTCTGAAGCCATTGATGGATTAGATTTTATTTTTTCCATTTTTTTTTTTTTTGAAAGACGACCCTTGCATGGATGATATAGCCTACTTATCCTCAGAAAAAGCAAATTGCTTAGATGATCAAGGATGGGCAAATACTTAGCTACACAAACCCTCACTCCTCCTATGGAGTTATTAAAATAAGCTATATTATAGAACTGAGCACAATTTGTGAGATGGTATGTATGTGAGATTATGTAACGTTTGTGTCAGTGCTGTTGAATGATGTCATCCATTGTTGTGACCGGTTATCCTTCTGTCCTGGAAGAATACAGATTGCCATTTTACTCTCTGAAACCAGTGGTGAATATTTAGCATCACTGATAGCACCACAGAAGAATAACAGTTTTTACTTCTTTTATATTCTCTTTAGGTGGTTTGAAACACCATCTCAAGTTTTTTATCATGCAGCAACTGAACATGGAGGAAAAGATATCTATCCTGGGCAGTGTCTTTGGGAAGGCTGTGAACCTTTCCAGCGACAGAGGTTTTCCTTCATTACCCATTTGCAGGTATCACTTTTCTTTTTCCTATCATAATCTCACCACCATTTTATAATTTTGATCATGAAGTTGTTTTATATATGGAATATTCTCTCTCTAATGTTCTCTCCCCATCACACACACAGGATAAGCACTGCTCGAGAGATGCCCTTATTGCAGGACTAAAACAAGAAGAGCAGGGATTAGCTGGAAATCCAAAATCTTCCAATAAGTAAGAAACATGAATTTCCTTTCATGATCATAAGCACAGGGCAAACAAAATATTTTTTAGGAGCAATGTTTTATGTCTAGGCTGTGCTTGCTTCAGGTTTTAAGAAATTTTATTTTGTAATGTATTTTAATAAAGTTTTAACATTCAGTAGTGAAAAACAAAACTGTCTACTATGTTATAGGCAAGGGCCCTTGTTTCCACAGTGTTGCAGAAATTGTATCTAACTCCTGCTCCAGAATTTGCTGCTTCCTGTGGAATTGGGGGAAATTGGGGCCTAGCCACGGTTTCTTCTTTCTGCCTCTGGTGTTGTCCAGCTCTAATATTCCCTCACTCCTGTTAGGCCACTGCATTACTCCCTCCACCAGCCCAGCCATATTCTTCGCTGTGGCCCATTACATTGCTTCCTCACCTGTTCCTTTCTCATGATTGGGCCACCACATTCTTTATTTAGACCCCACTAGGGTACCATATGCTCCCTATAGCATTCCTCTGTCTCTTCCAATTTCTCTCCCTCCCCCACCCCAAAACCTTTTTTTTTTTACCTACAGGCTACACTTTCAGCTTTCCCTTCCCCCATCACAGGTTCAAACCTTCCCTTTGCCCAGCTGTCTTCCCTTCCCTCATCCCTCATCATAGGTCCAAACCCTCCCCTTGCCCAGCTGTTTTCCCTTCCCCTCAGGATCTTCTCAGTCTTCTGCTATTAATGGTGGTTCTGCCTCTTCAAGCCTGCCAACCCCAATGTTCTTCACTGTTCCCAGCCGTGAAAAAAAGACTCTGGGACGGTAAAAAAATGTTTTTGAACCTTTAAAGAAGGCCAGCTTCCTGACCAGCTGCTCTGTCATGGGAAAGGGAAACAGCTGCCAGCATCAAAGCCTGCTGCAGTAAGTGTAAGTCAAGCCATAAGGAGAGGCAATGGGAGAAACCTAGAGGAGGACCAGAATGGGGGCAGCAGCGAGCAGGAATTTGCTCCCAGCTTGATCAATTGTTTGCTGCCAAATAAGGGATCACCTGCACTGTAGAGGAAGAGGAGCAGCTGTAGTAGAGGGGAAAATACAGCAGTGCTAGCATAAAGGAGATCACCACTGCCTTCTTCCAGCCTGTTCATGCTGATGCTGATATAACTGTTTCTACGCACTGAATGTAAAAACCTGCGCAAGTTTGGAGTTCTGTGCAAGTTCCACAATGTGCAGTTCTGCAGAACTCCCCAGGAGTAAATCTCTGAATGGGAATTATCCTCACCTTTCGCTTCAGAAGTTGGCTCGGGTCTCACTTCAGAAGAAACCAGTAATGTTTCTCTCTTCCCACTGTAACATACTACTTCTTCTTCCCTAGATTTTGCTCTAAATCATGTGAATTAAACTGTGGTTCTGCCGATCTGGGTTCTAATTTGGATGACTCTCCTTGTCTTTTATCAGATCCATCACATCCTTCAGCTAGGAGCTATACTTTTTGTCCTGCAGGTAGAGGGTGAAAATAGGGCCCCAATCCATGGCCTACTAGAATATGTTAATGTTTCTGTAGACACAGGTGATAAGTCCATAAAATTCTGAAGGAACTTCAACTGTTATTTTTTATGTATTTTATTGTACACTATTTCAGACCACCTTTTGAAGGATGGAGAGGCCGTAAATAAATAAATAAATGAAATGCAGTGACTCTCAGCAGAGATTTTAGTCAGTTTTCCAGCTTTAGGGATGATGTTTTGCCCTATCAGAGGAAGACTAACATATTTTGCAAATCAGTGGTCTCAAACAATAACAAACTCTTGGGTGCTTCTAAATGTCAAGGAGGGCTACATACTACAGTATTTAAGAATTCCTCCAAACTATTTATTCCCCAAGAAACTCATTTTCAAATTTCCCATCAGAAATTATTAAGAAAGTAATTCTCTTCTTCAAGCAAAAACAGGCAAACAAGTTTCTTTCAGAAAAAGGTATTCTATTCCAAATATTTTTCATGTCCAAGAATAAAGGAGGACTTTGTCTCATCTTGGATTTCAGAAGCCTAAACAAATTTTAGCAGAAAATAATACAAGATAATGACATATCTTTGGTCTTGCTACTATTAGGGGTGGCTAGTTTTGCTGTCTAGACCTGAAATAGATGTACACACCAATGTTTCCAACCCTCTCCTGGAGGCACACCTAACCAGTCAAGCTTTCAGGATATCCATAATGAATATGCATAAGATAGATTTGCATACATTGGAGACAGAGGGTTTGCTAATTTGTCTCGTGCATATCCATTTTGGCAGTCCTGAAAACCCAACTGGATAGCTGTGCCTCCAGGAGAGGATCGGGAAGCATTGGTATACACACATAATACACCCAGACCACAGACCATGATGACTGAGATTCATTCCAGGATCCCAGCAACTGCAATACCAAGGATATTAGTCTGTCAGCAGCTCCTTGTGTATTTACAGAGTGCCTAAAGGTAGTGACAACTTATCTGTAAAACTGAGGGATACATGTTTTTCCATACTTAGTCAATTATCTAATCAACAGCAATTCATCAGCAAAGTACTAAAAATGTTGAATTCTGTGTTTTGACTCCTGGTTGAACTGTGGTTTGAAATAAACTACTGCAAGTCCAGACTGATTCCTTCTCTCCAATTGCAATTTATTGGAGCTTTATTTGACATACAACATGCTAAGATTTTTCTTCCCATAGACAGATTACACAATCTGATGACTTCAGTGAAATCAATTTCCACAGCCAAGAAGCTACAGCACGCTGTATTTTACAGTTTCTGGGCTATGTGGCATCAACGATGCTTATTATCCCTATGGCATCCCTTAATGGGCCACAAAAGGTAATTTGACAAGCTGATCTTCTTTCCAAATACTCCACATCCTAAATTCAGATGCATCTCTTCTGGGTTATAGAACACACTTCCAAAACCTTCAAGCTAAGGGCTCTTGGTCCACATAAGAGTCCAAATGCCACATTAGCTTTCTAAAGTTAAGAGCAACTCAATATGCTCTTTCTGATTTCAACACATTTTGTCCAGCCAAGTAATCTTAATACATCAGACAATCAAATAGCCATATTCTGGAGGGGATTGGTTCTTATCCTCTATGCAGGGAAACCATTTCAATATGGAACTAAGCAATAGATCCTGAATGCATTCCCCAAGCCACATATCTTCCTGAGAAAAAGAATGTGATGATAGACAAAGTGAGCCAAGTCCTAGATCATCACAAATGGTCCCTAGACCAACAAGTGGAAAAATACATCTTGCATTGTTGGGGAACCCTGGAGATAGAGTTGTTTGCCACCAAATTCAATAAGATTCGAAACATATGCTCCAGTGAAGACATTCAACACACTTGCGCCTGATGCCTTCTCCATCCAAGGGGTGGGGGTGGGGGCCACCTCTATGCCTGTTATCTGTTGCCGTTCATAATCAAGACCTTGATAAGATGAAGAGAAGAATGAGAAACTATGATTCTCATAGCTATATTCTGGCTCAGACAAGTATGATTTCCTATCCTTCAGCTCTCAATAAGGAAGCCAATTCCCTTAAAATCTCTCCCATTCCTTAAGCAGTGTGAATTGATATTAATTTATTTAATTAAATGTATTTGCAGCTCTGATTGTGATCTATGCAGGATTTCCTTTCAAAATGGTGCGACACATAAATGTAAATAAATAAATGGATGTTGAAAGGAGATTGATTTGATGTTCAAAATCTATTTCTCAAGTACTCTTCACATCCAAGAAACCTTCAACTAGAACCAGAGATTGCAAAGTGGGACCAATAACTACAGCCTATGAATTGAAATTTCTGTCTTTAGCCCTTGCTTACTGTTTTAAACAAAAAAAACTCTCTGACCCCCCCCCCCCCCCTATGCTTAAATATTTGAAAAAATTTGGGTTCACTGAATACCTCTGTATTCTGACTGAGCTCAAACTTCCAGAAGAAATTCATATAACAGGAGAGTGACCCTAGGCCTTTTGAACTACCTGTACAGAGAGCTCTTTGATCCTTCAGGCCTGTCTCCAGTTAGATTCTGTGACCTGCAGAGACCCATACTTTATCCTACTATGCCATCTAGTGAACATTTGGTGAATAGCACTGGATTGATTATTGCCGCAAAGTCCCACTTTTTGCGAGCCAAAGTGTTTAGATCACCTCAAGTAAGAAGTTTCGTTCCTATACTCTCTACATCCTTGTCTCCCATGCCATGCATCCGGCCAGCTTCTCTTCACCTGTCAGCTCATCCTAACCACTCATATCACCCAGTGTCCTGGCTTTAATCAACTTAGTCATTGCACCAGTCCCACAACATGGGGCTCTGCATCATAACTAAAACCTCTGTATTAGACACCACATTATCTCCCTCCCCTTCTGACAACATGATAATCAATATAGTCCCAGGTTATGGTACTTGCTTCCAACATCCCAAGAATTCAGGGCAGTTACCCAGACTCCAGACAAGATATCCAGTCATTCCACTGCCATGGCCTAGGATCTGGTCCCTTTACAGCCAGGGCCTCCCTTACTTTCGCTTACGTAGCTAGATGGAAAAAATATATACACCACCTCCCCCAGGTGAAACAGAATCCCAGAATGGACAGACCACAACTGTTCCAAGTCCATCTGGAAATGAACAATTTTAAACCCATCAGTCATGCACCACTTAACTGTATTTCAACACCAGATCAGTGACAAACAAAACCGTGACCATTCATGATTTTCTTATTTAATAAAACAGCAGATCTGGTCTTCATAGCAGAAACCTGTCTAATGGATGCCATGACTCTACTTTAAACACAGCTCCTTCCTGCTGGGTACATAATTAAACATCAACTTAGGCTTAGGGGTGGCAGAGTGGTAATCATTTCCAAAACTATGTGCCAGTTTTAAAGATTGAAACTAAACTTTCGAATTATGAGGCACTGTAAATCAGATTGAGTAGACCGGACTGGCGCGTCCTTTAGGCGAACTTCGGCGGTCGCCTAGTGTGCCGAGCTGTAGGGGGCGCTGAAGAGCAGCCATGTGGTACCGCAAGCGGGGCCTATCCCACTCGTGGCAAACAGAAATAGAGACTGTGTGCTTGCGGCCCTAAGAAGCACACAGTGTCGCCCGCCCCCCCCATCTGTTTCGGCGCCGACTGTTTCTATTTCTCTTTGCCGCGAGCGGGATAGGCCCCACTTGCGGCACCACGTGGCTGCTCTTCAGCGCCCCCTACAGCTCAGCGCCCTGAGAAGCACACAATCGGCACCAAAACAGTTGGGGGTGGGGGGCGGCAGCGCAAGGGTCGCCTAGGGCGCCCAATACCCTTGCACCAACCCTGTGGGTAGAGATTATGTATTAGGCCACCTCCTACTCTACCATCCCCTCTCAACCACAAACTGGAAAAATGAAGATCTTACTAACCTTGTGACTCAGCTAGCATTAGAATTTCCCCTCTTCTTAATACTGAGATAATTTGATGATCCAAAGCACAATGCAGCCTCAAACTTCATAACCACCACACAGTCACTGTGCTTGCGAACAAATGAACTTTGCTCCCACATATAATGCAGAACATACCATTGATTTTCTTTTTGCCTCCAACTCAATGAAAGCTAGTAGATCCATTCACAAGATAGACACTGCATCAGTTGTCTGGTCTGTCCACTCAATTTCATTTATCCTTAACACTAGATCAGGGATAAAAGATCCACAATCCCCAAAACATCATCAAAGGATCAACACCCCAGTTTTCTTAGAATCCCTCAATATGAAACTGGAAATGCTCTCTGGAGAATAAGTCAGTAGCTTAGTTTTACACCGGAATAAATCATAAAGGACCATCCTGGCCAAGTGTCTCCCCTTAAAGAAGGACAAGTCCACACCAACCATTTTATACCCTGGTTCTGAAACCATATCGGTCAACTGAAAAAGATCTTCTGCCAGGCAGAAAGAAGGTGATAAGATTCAGAATCCCAGAACACTAGTTATACTGTTTGCTTGTGGGGCTTGTGTGTAAGTTTTGAAAGTAAATTCTGGTTGATGTAGGAGCTGACTGTTTATTTTTTAAATCTTGTGGGCTTGAGGGGCTTGTATGTAAGTTTTGAAAATAAATGCTAGTTGTTTGTAGGAGCTGATTCGTTAAACCCTTTCCTTCCACCCCAACTCCCATCTATCCACTGCTGGCTCAAATCTTAATATATATATATATATTAACTACTGCATAATTAGGAGGCTAAGAAAAGTTTCAGACTGGCAAGTCAATAAGTGGCCTTAAACAAGAGTGCATAATTGATTGACACTGACTAAAGTTTCAAAGAACTCAGTACATTATACATGATTTGCAATTAGAGTAGTCAAAGTTAAGTAATCTAAGAAACCTAACTTCTATATCAGATCAAAAGCTAAAATATACAGACAGTCCAGCAGCAAGATGGGGCTATTCATTTTTTTGCATTGAGTGCCATATGTATGATTAGATAAGAGGTTGTATGTGCGTACACGATGCAAAGAGCTCCTGGGTCTCAAAGAATTGAGTCCAGTCTTGGGAGGCTAGAGTGGCAGACTTGCAGGAGAGGAGATAGACAGTGAGGTATATAGTGGAGATCTCAAGGATATCATAGAGCAGTCCCAACTCCAGTCTAGAAGCCTCTGTTGGTTTGAAGGAGCAAGGTCACCTGTAAGGAGACTATCACTTTGGAATGGCAGGAAATGATCCTGTAACTAGGACCTGCCCTACAGATGATACATCATCTTTTTGCACCGAGGATGTGTCTCCAGGGATTCGTGCTCAGGAGGGGGAAGGGTTAGGAAATCCATTGTAGTTAGCAATTCAGTTATTAGAAACGTGGGTGACCAGTAGGCATAATGATCTCTTGTAACTTGCCTGCCTGGTGCAAAGGTAGTGGACCTCATGCGTCACCTAGCTAGGATCTTAAGACAGGGCTGAGGAGGAGCCAGCTATCATGGTATATATGGGTACAAATGACATAGGATGGTTCAAGAAGGGAGATTCTGGAGGCTAAATTTAGGCAGGAAACTGAAACCAGGACCCTTAAAGTAGCATTCTCAGAAATAGTCCCCATTCCACATGAAGGAACACAGAGGCAGACAGAGCTCTGGAGTCCCAATGCATAGATGAAACAATGGTGCAAGGAAGAGCACTTTAGATTTGTTAGGAACTGGGTAAATTTTTGTGGAAGCAGGAGCTTATCCTGAAAGAATGGGCTCCACCTTAACCAGGGTGGAATTTGGCTGCTGGCACTAAAATTATAAAGGAGATAGAGGAACTTTTAAGCTAGAACATGGGGGAAAGCCTACAGTTAGCACCTGGTTCGGAGGGAGGTATCTTCAAAGGGTATTTGCAAACCAAGTAAGTTAAAATGTCCCAGAAGAGAGGTGGTTGTAAAAGCTTAAAAAACCCAGATGCATTTAAAAATTACTTCAGACCTCCTGTATCATCTGATAAAAAGCAGGATGAAAATAGAAATACAAATATATTTAAAATGTCTATATGCAAATACCATAAATAAGACTGGAGAGTTACAATGAATGCACTCAAGGAAAATATATACATAATAGGTATCCTAGAGACCTGGTGGAAGGAGGATAACCAATAGGACATTGTGATATCAAGATACAAATTATATCAACATGCCAGAACAGATAAAATTGGTAGAGGAGTGGCAGTGTATGTTAAAAGTGCTGTAGAGTAAAGTAGGAAAAAAGGGAAGAGTATAGTAATGGAGATATAGTACTGCCTGCCTGGCCAAGATGAGCCTAACAGAGATTAAACCGGCTAGTAAAATGGGCAACAATAATTTTTACTTATGTATTTAAAAGGTTTTACATACTGCCTAGTACAGAGAAACTGTGCTAAGCAATATGAAACAAAATAAAAATACAATTACCCAAGTATTGATTGGATAAATGTCATATGAGGACATTCAGGTGAGGTAAAGTTACGAGATGCAGCAGTTGGTCATGGAGTAGTGGGTCAGGGAACCAGTGAGAGGAGCAACTATATTAGACCTAGTTCTCAGTGAAACACAGGATCTGATGCAAGAGAGAAAGTTTGTGGATTCGCCTGGCAATAGTGATGATGGTAGATACCACTATTCCTTTGATCTGAGCTGGGCTACCTCATTTTCAGATAGCTGTATGTTTATTATGATTACTATTGCTCAAAAGAAAATGAAGTCTCAGTATGAAAGACCTGGCTGAAGAAACATACACACACAGGTTCCTTATCTCACTCGCACACACTTCACACAGGTTCTTCTCTTTCTCACTCATATACATACACAATCCCTCTCTCACTCACACACACATACATAATGCCTCTCTCACCCACATACACAATCCCACTGTCACTCACACATTCATCCACAATCCCTCTCTCACAAATACACAATTCCTCTTTCACTCACTTAAATATAGCCTCCCTCTGTTTCTCTCACACACACACACACACACACAC
Source organism: Rhinatrema bivittatum (assembly GCF_901001135.1). Lineage (NCBI taxonomy): Eukaryota > Metazoa > Chordata > Amphibia > Gymnophiona > Rhinatrematidae > Rhinatrema > Rhinatrema bivittatum. The sequence continues at coordinate 112,559,102 of NC_042623.1, forward strand.
ACTTCCTTACTCATTCACATATAGAAACACCTGTTCTTTGGCTCACAGGCTTTCTTAGTCCTGATCTCAGGTCTCTCATCTTCTTCTGCAGGCGGGATGGGCTCTGCCAATTGCTCTTCCGGATCCTGCTGGGCCTCTTTCTTCTTGGGTCGCAGGTATGGAGTCCACATGGCTCCACTGGGACTCTTTAGTCTTCGGCTGCAGGCGAGTGGGCTGTACTTGCAGCCTACAGCTTGCGAGTCTCTCTTATTCTTCAGCCGCCAGGAGCAGCCACTGGGTCCTCTTCCTCTTTTTGGTCGCCATGGGACAGGCTCCGTGGCAACCTGCTGGGTTGTGGTATAGGCCGCATCAGGAATCGCATTTCTCAGAATGTCATCTCCTGCTGCCAAAGGGCCAATCTCACAGTAAGAGCTCTGAGACTTCAACCCAGCAGGTTGCCACGGAGCCTGTCCCACGGCGACCAAAAAGAGGAAGAGGACCCAGTGGCTGCTCCTGGCGGCTGAAGAATAAGAGAGACTCGCAAGCTGTGGGCTGCAAGTACAGCCCACTCGCCTGCAGCCGAAGACTAAAGAGTCCCAGTGGAGCCATGTGGACTCCATCTCGCCTCAGCCCTGTCTTAAGATCCTAGCTCTTTGCACCGCAGCAACAGGAGATGATTGGATAAACACAACTCCTGCTGCCGGCAGGGAAGGGGGGTATGGGTAGGGTGGTACATCACCATAAATTGGATCGGGCAGAGGTTTGGTTTATCCCTGCCCAATCCAGTGTTTAAAATTGGGGGTGGCACTTGCCATCCCATAGCAATGCCTAGTCACTAGTTTCATTCTTATTCACCCCAGTCAATTGTTTTATTCCCAGTCACCCGTCATTTTTTTTTTTTTTTTTGTTATATGGATTACCTCTTTCCTTCACAATTTGGAGGATAAACTTCAAAATAAGAGCGAGTTAGTGATTTAGAATGACATACAATTAACCCTGATTTTAGTGATTGATTTTAGTCTTGCTGCTGATCATTCACAAACATAAGTCACCTAGTTATCAATTTAAAAACTTACATTTAAAAGATAAATAATTAATATAACCTAGTTAAATTTAAAAATCCTTAAATTGAGAGACATACTTACTCCTTAATCAGCTTTTAAAACTTTAACAACTCTGTAAAATTAACACGTAGACAGAAGTCCAACAGTGTGTTAGGGGCTATCCAATTTTTTGCACCATGTGCCACATGTATCACATGTATGATTATCTACCTATTAGTGAAAGGTTGTATGTGTGCACCTGGTTCAAAGATCTCCTGGCTCTTGGAGAATGAGTCTGATGTCTGGAGGTCAGAGTGGCAGACCTGGAGGAGCTAAGACAGACAGAAGGTATATAGAGGAGATCTTCAGGGACATAGTAGCACAGTCCCAACTCCAGTCAAGGAAACCTTATGTTGCTTTGAAGGTCACATGGCAGAAGACCATCACCTTCGTGTGGCAAGACGTGATCGTATAGCTAGGACCTGCCCTGCAAATGATGCTTTATCCTCTCACACCAAAGGTGTCTCTCCAAAGCCATGTGCCCAGGAGGGAAGGATTAGGATAGCTGTTGTAGTTGGTGATTCAATCATTAGGAATGCAGATAATGGGGTTGTTGGTGAGCATGAAAATCACTTGATAACTTGCCTGACTGTTGAAAAGTTAGCAGACCTCATGAATCACATAGATAAGATTTTAGAGCATGCTGGGGAGAAGCCAACTGTCATGATACATGTGGGTACCAGTGACAGAGGAAGGTGCAGGAAGGAGGTTCTGGAGGCTAAATTAGGCTCTAAGAGGAAACTGAAATCCAAAACCTCCAGGATTGCATTCTTAGAAATGCTCCCCGTTCCATGCAGAGCCTCAGAAGCAGGCTAAGCTCCAGAGTTTCAATACCATGGATGAGAAGGTAGTGGAAGGACCATAACCAATGGGATACTGGAGGAACTGCTGAGCAATAAGGTCATAATGCAATCAAATTTGGCATAATCACTGGAGGGGAGGACATTAATAAAACTATTACAGTAGCATATAACGTTAAAAGGGGAGACTATTAGGAGATTAGAAAAAAAACTAAATGTGATTGCATGCGATATGGTTACTTTGAAAGTACAGATAAAAATGTATTTCATGCATTTAAAAAGGTTGAAGGAAGACCAAACAACTGCCAGATGGTTTAATGGTGAGGTAAAGGAGGCAGTTAAAGCTAAAAGGACATCATTAAAAAGAAATGGAAAGCAAACCCAAATGCTGAAAATAGGCAAGAACATAAGTACTGGAAAGTTAGATGTAAAACTAGTTAAGACAGTTCAAGAGACTTCTAGAAAAAGCTTGCCAATGAGTCAAAAACTCATAATAAAATCTTTTTCAAGTATGTTCAAAAAGTCTGTGAGGGAGTCAGTTGGACCACTAGATGATAGAGGAACAAAAGGGATGCTCAGGGAGAACAAGGAAATAGCAGAAAAACTGAATGAATTCTTTGCCTTTGTCTTTTCAGAGGAAGATATTAGGAACATACCCACACCTGAATCATTCTTTAATCGTGGAGATTCTGAGCAACTAAAAGAAATATCTGGGCAAATTGACAAACTAGAGTAGCAAATCATTTGGATCGCAAAGATTACAACCCAGAGTGCTGAAAGAAGTGAAAAATGAAATTGCAATCCTACTACCGTATTGTAATCTATAAACTATCAAAATCAATTATGGTGCCTGAAGATTGCAGGATAGCCAATGTAACCCCAGTTTTCAAAAAGGGTTCCAGGGGTGATCCAGGAAACTACAAAATGATGAGCCTAACATCAGTGCTAGGAAAAATAGTTGAAATTATTGTAAAGAACAAATTTACTGAGCATATACATAGTCATAATTTGAGACAGCCAATTTGGATTTTCCTGTCGTGTAGCCAGATGGACTCAGAACAAATGGGTATAGTATGCTCGTGCTAGCAGTTGGAGACGGATCTGACGTCAGCACGGGTATATATACCCCCACAGGAAGCGTAGCAACTTAGTAATTTCCGTCTCCAAAGCAGTTTGGAGAGCCTGCACGCTCGCTGAGCGTGTTTCCAAATCTACTTTCTACTTTCTACTTTTTTCTTACTAAACGTCTACAGCACCTTCGAGCCCCGCACTCCTGCAGTGATACCCTAAGGTCCCTCCCCCAGTTGAGTTTCCCGGGGTGATTTCCGTGATCGCCAGGAGGTTTAAGTCCTCGGTCCGGTGGCCAAATCGCGGCAGGGACGTAGCCCCCGGGCGAGGCTCGGGCGGGGCGAACGAGGCGCCTCGGTCCCGGCGTGGATGAGGCAGCGGGTGCATTTCCTCAAAGCGCGGCGGTGAAGGTACTTGCCCTCTCCCCCCGCAGCCGGAGACCGCCCGGGTTCCAGCGGGAAGCGTCGAGGATCAGGTAAGGTGTACATCTCTTACTCTTTGGTCTCCGAGGAACAAGGATCGGCGGCGTGGCCCGTAGGCGGCACGCCGAGGAAGGGCGCCATTTTGTTGGCCTTACTCAGGTATTGAGCACCCATGATAGGCGCATGTCTATGACTAAGCGCATTTTGCTGAGAGCATATTGCATATTGTTCAGCGTATATTGCTAAGCCGCATATTGCTGAGAGCTTATTGCATATTGTTCAGCGTACATTGCTAAGCCGCATATTGCTGTGAGCATATTGGATAACATTTAGCGTATATTGCTAGCCGCTTATTGCTGAGAGCATATTGGATAACATTGAGCGTATATTGCTAGCCGCATATTGCTGAGAGCATATTGCATGTCATTAGGCGTATATTGCTGCCGCATATTATTAAGCGCCTGTTGTATTAAGCGTATATTGCTGCCGCTTATTATTAAGCGCCTGTTCTATTAAGTGTATATTGCTGCCGCTTCTCATTAAGCGCATATTTTTCAATGGAACAGAACGCCTCAGCGTCTTCAGCAGGGGCACCTCCTGCCTCCGGCATTAAAGCCCTCGGCCTCTGCTCTGCATGCCAGCTTAGAGCCACGCACAGTGAAGAGCCAGACTCCCTATGTGCCCAGTGTGAGGAGGCCGTGGGACCCTCGGGCCAGGACCAGTCTCAGCCACGATTCGCTGACAGTTCCCCAGGGGCTACCCCGGATTTAGCGGGCAGTCTCGACCAACCTGGAATCCCGGGGGATCTCGTACCCCGGCGATTAGAGACCGCCTCCATTTCCTGGGTGGATCTCTTTAAGGGGATTCATGCCTTTGTACAGATGCAAACAGCTTCCCGTCCAGGCCCTGCTGTTTCTGCTGTTCCGGCTGCGGCTGCTGCTGCGGTTGCGGCTCCAGCGGATCCTGTTCCGGGACCCTCACGCCCTTATTGTGTGCCGGACCTCCCGCCTCCAGACAGTCCGGATCAGTCGGACCCGGATGTTTCACCGGACGAGTCCGAACTCCCAGACGAAGGGGAACTTCCCTCAGGGATTGAGCCATATAGAACCATGAGGCGGTTCTTCCCTAAAGAGGATCTCTCCGACCTGGTGTCTCAGTGCCTGGCAGAGTTGGATATTACAGGTCCCAGTGCTACGGTACCCTCCGCGCAGAACCCCCTGCTGGAAGGTCTTCATCCTACAGCCCGCCATTTTCCGTTTTTGCAAGCGGCGCAACAACTGATAGATTTAGAATGGGCTGCACCAGCGGCCTCATTCAAAGGGGGTCGGGCCCTGACAAGCATGTACCCCCTGGCACCGGCTATCCAGGAGCTGTTGACGTGCCCTCAGGTGGACGCCTTGATTAGCGCTGTGGTCAAGCGCACTACCATTCCAGTTGAAGGGGGGGCGGCCCTCAAGGAGCCTCATGACCGGCGATTGGACGCCATTCTGAAACAGACTTTTGAGGTGGCAGCTCTATCTTTGCGGATTGCAACCTGCTGCACAGTGGCAACGCGTTCCTGTTTGTCACAGGTCAGGAACAACGCTCCAGCAGCAGACATGGAGTCCGCTCTCTCGTTCCTCACGGATGCTGCATCAGACCTAGGCCGGACAACAGCCAAGGGGATTTCATCCTCCGTAGCCGCCAGGAGGCAGCTCTGGATCCGGAACTGGTCAGCTGATGCTCCTTCGAAGACATGCCTCACCAGATTGCCCTTTAAGGGCTCTTTCCTGTTTGGTAGCGACCTTGATAGACTGGCCAGCACATGGGGCGCTTCGCCAGTACCTCGACTGCCTGAAGATCGGTTCAGAAGGAACCAGCGCGCCTTTCCAAGGTCCTCCAGGGGTAGAAGCTCACAGCGCTTCACTCCCTACAGGAGTCGCTACCAGGCGCCTCGTCCTCAGGCCCGGAATCAGTCCTTTCGGACCAAGCAGCGCAAGAGGGGAGCAGGCCTGGGCTCAGGTCCCGGCCGCGCCTCACAATGAGAATCCGCCGATTCATCTGGGGGACGGAGCCATAGGGGGCAGGTTAACCCTCTTCTACCCCAGATGGGTCGAGATTGCGTCGGACCAGTGGGTCCTCGCCATCATCCGAGAGGGGTATTATCTGGACTTTCATCACCTCCCTCCGGACACGTTTGTGGAATCTTCATGTCCCATACACAAGAAGGCAGCATTGGAAGCTACCCTGGTGAGGCTCCTGTCTTTGAAAGCCATCATCCCAGTACCTGCCTGGGAAGTGAATTCTGGACACTATTCCATTTATTTCATGGTACTCAAGAAAGGGGGCACTTTTCGACCTGTACTGGACCTCAAGTCAGTCAATCGATACTTAAGGGTCCCGAGGTTTCGCATGGAAACTCTGCGCTCCGTCAAGACCGCAGTACAGCCAGGAGAATTCCTCACGGCCTTAGACTTGTCGGAAGCCTACCTGCATATCCCGATCCATCCGGATCATCAGCGCTACCTACGCTTCAAGGTTCTAGGACGCCACTTCCAATTCCGGGCTCTGCCCTTCGGGTTGGCCACGTCACCGCGGACCTTCACCAAGGTGGTCGTAGTGGTAGCAGCGGCACTCAGACGGGAAGGAATCCTGGTCCATCCCTACCTAGACGACTGGCTGATCAGGGCGAAATCACGAGAGGAGAGCCATCGGACAACCGACAGAGTGATCGCCCTTCTGGAAAGCTTGGGCTGGGTAATCAACCTCAGCAAGAGTTGCCTACAGCCTTCCCAGTCGCTGGAATACCTGGGAGTACAGTTCGACACCCAGGCAGACACAGTTAGTCTCACTACCAAGAAAAGGTTAAAACTTCAGACGCGTATCCAGTACTTGATGGGAGCCAGTCGGCCCATTGCTTGGGATTATCTGCAGGTTCTCGGCCTCATGGCATCCACCCTGGAAGTGGTACCTTGGGCAAGGGCCCATATGAGACCGTTACAACACTTTCTGCTCTCTCGCTGGATCCCCCGCTTGCGGAACTATTCCATGCACCTTCCTCTGCCAGCCAGAGTACGGACCCAGTTGCGGTGGTGGTTGCAGTCCAACCACATGAGCAGGGGTCGAAGATGTCCTCACCCACATGGACTCTGCTCACCACAGATGCCAGCCTGCGCGGCTGGGGAGCACACTGCGAAGAACTCACCGCACAAGGGTGGTGGAACAGAGAAGAGTCAGCGTGGAACATCAACCGTCTAGAGGCCCGGGCAGTCCGATTGGCATGCCTACGATTCGCTCACAGACTGAAGAACAGAGCAGTCAGAGTGATGTCCGATAACGCCACCACGGTGGCATACGTCAACCGTCAGGGCGGAACCAGAAGCCAACAGGTATCTCTGGAGATAGCCCCGCTGATGGCTTGGGCAGAGGCGAATCTTCAGGACATCTCAGCCGTCCACATTGCCGGGAAGGACAAATCCGCGGCGGACTTCCTCAGCAGAGAAAGCCTAGATCCGGGAGAGTGGCAGCTGTCACCCGCAGCCTTCCAGATGATTGTGGATCACTGGGGGATTCCGGACATGGACTTACTAGCGGACAAGTCCAATGCTCAAGTATCCAGATACTTCAGCCGCAAACGCGACCCGTTCTCACACAGAATCGACGCCCTGGTTCAGCCATGGCCTCCAGGGACTCTGCTATACACCTTTCCTCCGTGGCCTCTGCTGGGCGCCATCATCCACAAGATTCAGAGACACCGGGGCCTAGTTCTTCTAATGGCACCAGATTGGCCAAGAAGACCCTGGTACGCGGACATGAGAAGACTACTGGCAGGGGAGCCCCTTCCCCTGCCTCCTCTCCGGGACCTTCTACGTCAAGGTTCCATCCTCCACGAGGATCCGGCTCAATTCTCTCTTACGGTCTGGCCATTGAGAGGGCTAGACTGAAGAAAAGAGGTTACTCGGAGCCCGTGATAGATACACTCCTCCGAGCCCGCAAGTTTTCCACTTCCCTCACCTATGTAAGGATCTGGAGAATATTTGAAGCATGGTGCAACACTCATGGCACCAATCCACATGCGACCACAATCCCTATTGTTCTGGATTTCCTGCAAGATGGGCTTCAGAAGGGTCTCTCCCTCAGCTCCATCAAAGTTCAGGTGGCTGCACTGTCTTGCTTTGGTCCCAGGAGGGATGGCAAGACCATTGCCACACATCCAGATGTGTCTCGCTTCCTGAAAGGAGTTAAGCACATTCGTCCGCCACTGAAGTGGCCAGTGCCTTTGTGGAACCTCAACATTGTTTTGGATTTCCTCGCGGGATCCACCTTCAGACCCCTTCGGGGTCTGTCTCTTCGTTCTCTTACCTTGAAGATGGTGTTCCTATTGGCGGTGTGTTCAGCACGCCGCTTCTCAGAGCTACAAGCACTGTCCTGCCGTGATCCCTTTCTGAGAATCACTCCACAGGCTATCCATCTTCGCACGGTTCCCTCCTTTCTACCTAAAGTGGTCTCACAGTTTCACCTTAACCAAACTATATCCTTGCCTACCACGGCGGGTTTGAAGAAATCTGAAGAAGGGCGTTTGCTACGCCATCTCGACATAGGCAGAATGCTGCCCAGATATCTGGAAATGACACAAGAAGTACGAAAGACGGACCATCTGTTCGTCCTGCACAGCGGGAAAAGACAAGGGGAAGCGGCCTCTCAGCCCACCATCGCCCGCTGGATTAAAGAAGTTATCAGAGCAGCTTACGTGGAGGCCGGGAAGTCTCCGCCTCTACAAGTCAAGGCTCATTCTACCAGAGCACAAGCGGCATCTTGGGCAGAATCCAGGATGCTGTCGCCTGCAGAAATCTGTAAAGCGGCGACGTGGTCCTCCCTCCATACCTTTTCCAGGTTCTACCGTCTGGATGTCCAGGCCAGGGAGGACACCGCATTTGCGAGGGCGGTCCTACATGGTCTTCAGGCAGCCTCCCACCCAGGCTGGGAGTAAAGCTTTTGTACATCCCATTTGTTCTGAGTCCATCTGGCTACACGACAGGAAATGTTGAGATTACTTACCTGATAATCTCCTTTTCCTTAGTGTAGACAGATGGACTCAGCATCCCGCCCAGCTGCCTGTGTACATGGGTTTCACCGATTCAAGGTAAGCCATGTCATCTGTTTCCATAAGAGCGTACACTCTACCAGGTGTCAACGCCTTCCGGTTGGGAATGCTGGCGGTCTCCAGCTACTATCAATCGGTCAGGGGAATCCTGTTTCACTTTTCACTGAGCGTCAGTACACACATTTATTTATTTATTTATTTATTTCAAGATTCTTATATACCGCGGTACGTATAATGATACATCACCTCGGTTTACAGACAACATTAATTTTAGCAACAGGTTTACATAAAACAGTTTATACAAAATTAAACAGCATAAATATATTAATAACAGATTTTACAATTAACCGTTTTAAAGAATATGTAAACAATTCGCATTTTTAAGCTTTACATTAATCAAGTTTCCATAAACCAAAATAGAACTACTGTAACTATAATAAACCAAATAGTTTAACATAATGGAATAAACCAGAATGTAATTTAAGCCATTAATCTGTTGGAGGGAACATTAAAGACAAGTTTAGGTTGCTTCACAGAATTTACAAACATGAGAAGTAGGGGGATGGGGAACAGTGGGATTATCAATGTGAAAAAAGCAGAGGGAGTGGGAAGAACATGACGATAACATGGATCAGATGAGAATTAAAACAATAAAACTGAATTTTACTGTTAGTCCTTGATCATTGATAGAAAGCTTGTTCAAACAGCCATGTTTTGAGATTTTGTTTGAAAGTTTTGTGGCAGGAGTTGAGACGCAAGTCCAACACATCCATAACAGCTTTTGCAAGGAAGATTACTAAGTTGCCAAGCTTCCTGTGGGGGTATATATACCCGTGCTGACGTCAGATCCGTCTCCAACTGCTAGCACGAGCATACTATACCCATTTGTTCTGAGTCCATCTGTCTACACTAAGGAAAAGGAGATTATCAGGTAAGTAATCAACATTAGCCAAGGGAAGTCTTGCTTCACCAATCTGCAACATTTTTTTTGAAGGCGTGAGTAAACCTGCAGATAAAGATGAGCCAGTTGATATAGTGTATCTACATTTTCAGAAAGTGTTTGACAAAGTACCTCATGAGAGGCTCTTGAGGAAATGAAAAAGTCGTGGGATAGAAGGCAATGTTCTTTAGTGGATTGAGAACTGGTTAAAAGATAGAAAACAGAGAGTAGGGCTGAATGGTCAGTTTTCTCAATGGAGAAAGGTGAATAGTGGAGTGCTCTAGGGATCTGTATTGGGACTGCTGCTTTTTAACATATTTATAAATGACCTAGAGATAGGAACAATGAGTGAGGTGATTAAATTTGCTGATTATACAAAATTATTCAAAGTTGTTAGAACACAAGAGGATTGTAAGAAATTGCTGGAGGACCTTGGAAGATTGGGCATCCAAATGGCAGATGATATTTAAAGTGGACAAGTGCAAAGTGATACATATAGGGAAGAACAACCCAAATTATAGCTACAGAATGCAAGGTTCCACCTTGAGAGTCACCACCCAGGAAAAAGATCAAGGCGTTATTATTGAAAATATGTTGATATCCTCTGCTCGGCAGCCAAGAAAGCAAATAGAATGCTAAGAATTACTAGGAAAGGAATAGGAAATTAAACATACGGGTGTCATAATGCCTCTGTATCACTCCATAGGGAGACTACACTTTGAGTATTGAGTGAAATTCTGGTCACCGCATCTCAAAAAAGATATAGTGGTATTAGAAAAGATACAGAGAAGGGCAACCAAAATGATAAAAGGTTAGAATGATTTCCCTGTCAGGAAAAGCTAAAGAGGTTAGGACTGTTCCACTTGGAGAAGAGACGGCTGAGGGGAGATATGATAGATGTTTATAAAATAATGAGTGGAATGGAACGGGTAAATGCAAATTGGTTGTTTACTCTTTCAAAATGTACAAAAACTAGAGGATTTACAATGAAGTTACAAAGTAATACATTTAAGACAAATAGGAGAAAATATTTAATTATTCAAAGCATAATTAAACTCTGGAATTCATTGCTGGAGGATGTGGTAAAAGATGGGTTTAAAAAAGATTTGAACAAGTTCCTGGAAGAAAAGTCCATAAACATTTATTAAGATGGACTTGTTGAGATCCACTACTTATCCCTGGGATAAGCAGCATGAAATCTATCAATGTTTTGGGATCCTGCCAGGTACTTGTGACTTGGATTGGCCACTAGTGGAAATAGGATACTGGGCTTGATGGATATTTAACTTATTTATTTATTAGCACTTATTGATTGCTTTCCAAATAAAATATCGCCCAAAGAGATGTAGAAAAATTCAAGGCATAAAATATTAAATCAATAGAATCAAAATTAAAATAAAATAAAAGCATACAACATTCCCAACTAGACCTATCACCACCCTTTACTGTGCAGATCAAGAACCACCTATTGCCTAACTTGGGTGAGATGTTAATTATATATAGACAAATATTAATTATTTGCCGACATAAACCAAGTCTTTGGTTTCTTCTGAAATTTGGCCAAGTTTAACTCTTCTCTTATCTTCAGAGGAAAACTGTTCCATAAACTTGGATTACATTTGAAAATGATCTTGCATCCAATCAGGAATTAATACATTTTTTTATATAGACATTTTCCTAGCGTGTAGACTAATGGACTAAGGACCAGTGGATTTATGCTTCCTTGCCAGCAGATGGAGACTGAGCAAGCTGATGTCACAGTATATATGACCCTACAGTGACCCAAGCCTGCCAGTATTCTCTGTCTCCAGCAGATGGTGGACATGCATCTCCCTATGGGGATTGCTTCCGATTTTGGAAAGAGAATTTAAAGATAATAAAAGCCCTGCTCTCCTGCGATGACACCAGATGATTAAAAGGAATGGAGAATAAAACGGAAAATACTGTATTGTCTCTGTATCGAGCCATGGTACAACTGCACCTTGAGTAATGTGTGCAGGTGTGGTCACCTCCATCTCAAGAATGAATAGCAGAAGAAGAAAATGTGCAGAGGAGGGCGACAAAAGTGGATGGAACATCTCTCCTATTATGAGAGGCTATGCAGGCTAGGTCTCTTCAGCTTGGAAAAGAGAAGGCTAAAGCGGGACATGATAGAAGTTTGTAAAATAATGAGTGGAGTGAAACAGATTAATGGACAGTTACTTACCCTTTCAAATAATACTAAAATAAGAGGATACTCCATGAAATTAACAACCAGCAGATTCAAAATAAATTGTACTTTTTCACTCAGTGCACTATCAAACTGTGGAATCTGTTGTCTGTTGCTAGAGGATACAATCAAGGCGACTAACGTTGGGGGGGGGGGGGGGGGGGGGGGGGGGGGGGTTTAATAGAGGTTTGGACAGGTTCCAGGAGGAAAAGTTCATAACACATTATTAGCCAGATAGACTAAAGAAAGCTATTGCTATATCTAAAAGTGAGTAGCAGGAATTAGATCTTCTTTATATGATCTTCCAGGTACTTGTGACCTGGATTGGCATCTGTTGGAGACAGGATGCTGGGCTCAGTGGACCTTGTTCTGACCCAGCATGGCAATTCTTATGTTCTTATATAATTGTTTTGAGTCATTTAAACAGCAGAAGATAGTGAGTCGCTGAGGAAGGACATTGTGAGACTAGGAGATTGGGTATTTAAATGGAAGACACAATTTAATGTGAAGAAGTACGAAGTAATGCATATACGAATAAATTATCCCAATTACAGGCACACCATGCTGAGTTCTGGGTTAGTAGTCACCACCCAGGGAAAGGAATCATTGTGCGCAATATCTTGACATGTTCGGCTCAGCATGTCTGTCCATGTTCAAGTATATTTGCTGATACATGCATGTAATGTATAATTATTTTTGTATGTTTTTATGCTGTACTTCGCCTAGGTTTTTCAGGCAATTAGTACATTTTAAAGATAAAAAAAATGCAAATAGAATGTTAGGAATTATTTGGAAGAGAACGAAACTGGGAATATCTTAATACCTTTTTATAGATCCATGGTGCAACTGCAGCTTTAATATTGTGTGCAGTCAGCCCCTCTCAGAAGAGACATAAAAGGCATAGAGAAGGGCTACAAAAATGATAAAGGAGATAAAAAGCTCCATTATGGAAAAAGGCTAAACAGATTAGGGATCTTTTAGCTTGGAGCCAAGGTGACTGAGAGGGGATATGATTAAGATTTATAAAATCACGAGTGGGGTGGAATGGGGAGCGGAGCAAGATGGCCACTGCACACTAGGTCTGCGAGGAACACCGAGGCAAGGCTGACCGCATTTCTTCTTCTAAAATTGCCTAACATGCCGCACACGAAAAGGAAAGGGAGACTGAGGGGGGTGGACGAAAGCTTACCCCCCTTAGAGCCCTTACAGCCACGAATCGACAGTTTCTTCGCCGGGACCACAGCCTCGACGCCGGTGAGACAGGTCGCTGGAATGGAAACGCGGGAGCAAGCGGACTCACCCTTGACCCTGGACATCTCGCTAAGTCCCGGTGAGCCGAAGCGGCTCGCACCTTCCAACAACAACTGCGTGGCACCGAGCAGTCCGGTCGCAGCAGAGGCTCCCCAGACGGTGAATCTGGGTGGAGCAAGTGGGGCGACTCGAGGTGGTGAGGACATCGGAGCAGGAAAGGAGAAGGCCAGCCCGGGGAAAACTACAGAGGCGGCCGTTTTCAGCCCGATGGAAAGTCGACATCAGGGAGAGGAGATCTCCTTACTGCAGGGAGCTACCAGGAGTGAGCAAGGTAAAATGGAGGAGGGAGAAAACCGTTTGAGGGCGATGACTGCTGGTCTTGGGATACCTGCATCTACAAATATAACACTGGAAGGGATATGGGCAGCTCTGAAATCCATAGAAACATCTATTAAATCTCTCACACAAATAACTTTGGATACAAGAGAACTAACTGTAACAAATAATAATTTGATAAGATCATTCCCTGTACGTACCTGGATCAGTCCAGACAGTGGGTTACATCCCCCGACCAGCAGATGGAGTCAGAACAGAGTTTGAGAGCGTCAGCATATAGAGTAGTGCACCCTCTGCTGGAGCTCAGTATTCTTCTGACTCCAGCAGATGCGAGTGGGGGGATCCACTAGCTCCCCCCAGATTGACAGGGTTTCTTCATTTTTAGTTATTTCTTTCTTTTTCTCCACAGTATTTCCCTGTCTTATGTTTCTCTTCATTTTGGATCCTTAAAGTTAAAAAAAAAAAAAAAAAAAAAAAGTTTTCAATTTTTGAGAAGGCGTGTGTCTGTGGCTTTGCCTTCTCTATTCTGTACTCCTTTCCTCTTCCATTGGGGTAAGTGGAAGTTTTTTGAGTTTCTTTCTCCACAGGTTTGCTTCTTTTTGGTGGTGCCCCGTGGATGCCGGTGGTTCCGGCCGCTCCATGCGTCGTTGGGGGTCCCGCGGTTCGCAAGCTCCCCCGTGGGTGTGTGCTCAACTGAAACGGGGGTTTCCCCCGCAGTTACTGGACCCCTTCGGCGGGTTGTTAGGGCCATTTCCAGGCCCCCCCGCAGCACTAGCTCGTCTTTGCCCCCCCCCCCCCCCCCCCCCCGAGGCTTTTCTTTTTCCCCGGTGCTGACATGCCGCGGTCCTCGAGGTGTGAGGCCTGCGGCGAGCCGGGGAATCAATTTCTGAGGGAGGGGCTTTGTGAGCGGTGCTTCCCCGACGGGGAAGGCACCCTGCAGTCCTCCGGTGTGATTTCGGACCTGCCTCCTCCTCAGCCCAGGTGGCGCGGGCCGGCCACGACGCCGCCTTTGGCGGGAACGGCGGCCATTTTAGGGGGTCAGCGTGAGACGGACTCGCTCCCAGATGCAGACAGGATTGGTGGCACTGGCTCTCAACAGGCTTTGCCCCCGGCGGGAGGTTTGCCCGACCGGGGCTCCCAGGACGGTCCCCCCCCCCCCCCCCAGGGATTCCAATCAGCTCTCCGTTTTTCTCACCTGACTTTATTCTGGCAATGCACATGGCCTATTTGCAGGGTATGGGAGCGCAGGCGTCTAATCCCCTGGGGGCCCCACCCCCCAAGGTTCCTAAACTTGCCGTTGGTCTCACCACCTCGTCCGTTACGCCTGGATCCCTGCCGGGTCCCTCTCCCGTGCCACCCCGACGTACCACGGGGGCAGCTTCGCCGGTGAGAGACGTCTCCTCAGAACCCCCGGAGGCGCATCCGGATGGACATACGGAGGGGGACGACCCTCGAGCCCTGCGGATTTTCAAAAAGAAGAGCTGGATGAACCCATCCACCATATTATTCAGGAGCTGGACCTCGACCCACCTCCAGATCCGCCGATCCCTGTGGCTCCTGCCGTCGCCACCTCGTCTCGCAAAGGGGATCCAGTACTTGCCGCCCTCCGTCCTAGGGCAAGGGCTTTCCCTATCCATGAGTCCTTCCTACAGCTTCTCACCAGGGAGTGGGACACTCCCGAGGCGTCCTTGAAAGTCACACGCGCCATGGAAAAGCAATACCCGCTCCCTGAGGATTTTTTGGATCGTATCAAGGTGCCCAAGGTGGATTCAGCGGTGTCGGCAGTGACCAAGAGGACAACCATCCCGGTCACAGGGGGAACGGCCCTGCGGGATACGCAGGACCGTAAACTAGAGACCTTTCTCAAGAGGGTCTTCGAAGTCTCCGCCCTAGGTATGCGGGCCGTGATGTGCAGTTCGCTCGCGCAAAGGGCCAGCTTACTCTGGGTACAGCAGCTTCTCACCTCTCAGGAATTGCCCCCCGAAGAGGCCGCCCAGGCGGACCAACTGGAATCTGCCATAGCATACGGAGCGGACGCCCTGTATGATCTCTTTTGCGTAATGGCGCGGTCCATGGTTTCGGTTGTAGCAGCCCGACGGCTCTTGTGGCTTCGCAACTGGGCAGCGGATGCTTCCTCCAAGTCGAGCCTTGGCTCCCTCCCCTTTCGGGGGAAGTTCTTATTTGGAGAGGACCTGGATCAGATCATCAAGTCACTGGGGGAAAATTCGGTGCATCGGCTGCCGGAGGATAGACAGCGTTCCTTCAGATCATTTTCTTCCAGCAGAACCAGGGCCAGGGCACAGCGACGTTATAGGTCTTACCGGCAGTCCGCTTCCCGGACGCAGCAGACAAGATCCCAGCCTTGGTCTCGTTCCTTTCGTGGGCGGAGGCCCGCGAGAGAGGGTCCAGGGCAGGGAATTCCGCCCACAAAGTCATCCCAATGATGCCAAAGGAGCCCACTTCTCACCTCCCCGGATCGGAGGCCGCCTCATGGACTTCCACGAGGAGTGGGCAGTTATCTCCACGGACCAGTGGGTGCTGGACACCATAAGAGACGGTTACGCCTTGGAATTTGTCCGCCCCCCGAGGGACCGGTTCATTCTTCCCCTGCGGTTCGGATCTCAAGAGGATAGCGGTTCAACAAACACTAGACCGGCTGCAGGAAATAGGGGCCATCGTTCCCGCCCCCTTCGAGGTGGGCTTGGGCCACTATTCCATTTACTTCATCGTTCCCAAAAAGGACGGTTCCTTTCGCCCCATCCTGGACTTGAAGGAGGTAAACAAGGCCCTCAGGGTCACCCGGTTCCGCATGGAGACTCTTCAATCAGTGATTGCCGCAGTGCACAAGGGAGAATTCCTCGCTTCACTGGACCTCTCGGAAGTGTACTTGCACATTCCCATCCTGCTGGCTCACCGGCGGTATCTTCGCTTCAAGATTCTAGGTCAACACTTTCAGTTCAAGGCGTTTCCCTTCGGTTTGGCGACCGCACCTCAGACTTTCACAAAGATCATGGTAGTGGTGGCGGCGGCCCTCCGCAAGGAGGTTATCCTAGTACATCCGTACCTAGACGACTGGCTGATTTGAGCGAAGTCCTTCTCACATGGTCAGACCTCAGTGGCCAGAGTAGTACAATTCCTACGCTCTCTGGGCTGGGTGGTGAACCTTCCAAAGAGTTCCCTTGTGCCCTCGCAATACCTGGATTTCTTAGGAGCGAGCTTTGATACCCGGCGGGGTATGGTGTTCCTGCGCCAGGACAAGGCACAAGCCCTGAGAGAGCACGTGTCTCGGTTTTCGACTCTGGAAGAACCAACCGCCTGGAATTATCTGCAGCTCCTGGGAGTAATGGCCTCCACCATCAACATAGTACCCTGGGCGTTTGCACACCTGCGTCCACTGCAGGCGTCCCTACTATCCCGCTGGAAACCAGTCTCCCAGGAGTATCAGGTGATCCTGCCGCTTCCACCATTAGCCAGGAAAAGCCTGGATTGGTGGCTTGTCCCCTCGCATCTGGCTCGGGGAGTCTCGTTCGAGGTTCCCAATTGGGTGGTGGTGACCACCGATGCCAGCCTCGCGGGATGGGGCACCGTCTGCGAAAGAAGCGCCACTCAAGGGACTTGGACGCCAGAGGAGGCAAAGTGGCCGATCAATCGCCTAGAAACGAGAGCCGTGCGTTTCGCTCTCCAGCGTTTTCTTCCCCTGGTGTGACACAGAGAGGTGAGGATCCTCTCGGACAACGCCACCACCATGGCCTACATCAATCGCCAAGGGGGGACAAGAAGCAAGCATGTCTCCCTCGAGTCTACTCCCCTGATGGAGTGGGCAGAGAGCAATCTCGTCCGGATAGCGGCCTCTCACATCGCCGGGGTGGACAACGTTCAGGCGGACTTCCTGAGTCGTCAACAGCTAGACCCCGGTGAGTGGGCTCTCTCCGACGAGACAATGCATCTCATCATCCGTCGTTGGGGGGACTCCACGCCTCGATCTAATGGCGACCTTTCTCAACGCCAAGGCTCCACGCTTCTTCAGCCGCAGAAGAGAGCGCGGCGCGGAGGGGGTGGATGCCCTCGCCCTTCCGTGGCCGTCGGATCAACTGCTCTATGTGTTTCCTCCTTGGTCTCTGGTCGGCAAGGTTCTCCGCAGGTTGGAACATCATCGAGGGACTGTAATTCTCGTCACCCCGGAATGGCCCCGTCGGCCATGGTTCGCAGATCTACTTCAGATGACGGTGGATGGTCCATTTCGTCTGTCCCATCTTCCTCATCTTCTGCGCCAAGGTCCGGTATTTTTCGAGCAGGCAGAACTCTTCTGTCTTGCGGCCTGGCTTTTGAACGGCGCCGTCTCCGCCACAGAGGCTACCCGGAGACAGTGATCTCAACGATGCTTCGTTCCCGCAAGCCTTCGACCTCCGTCGCTTACGTTCGAGTTTGGAAGGTCTTCGAAGCATGGTGCTCCGACCGCGGAGTCCAAACCATGGAGGCGACTGTCCCGCTGATCCTTCATTTCCTACAGGATGGTCTGGATAAGGGTCTCGCCTATAATTCGCTCTGGGTTCAGGTGGCGGCCTTGAATGTCTTGGTACAGAAGGACTGCTCTCTACCCCTTCAGCCGGATATCGCACGTTTTCTGAAGGGTGCCAAACACCTACGGCCACCGGTCCGGGATCCTTTCCCTTCTTGGAGCCTCAACTTGGTGCTGCGAACGCTGTCGGGTCCTCCTTTTGAACCCCTGAGGGGGTCCACCCTCAAGGACCTGACCCTCAAGACGGTTTTCCTGGTAGCCATCTCTTCTGCTCGCCAGATCTCAGAACTTCAAGCCTTGTCCTGCCGGGACCCTTATCTGCGTTTCTCCGACTCCGGGGTTTCCCTTCGTACGGTGCCATCCTTCCTACCAAAGGTGGTCTCGGCCTTCCACGTCAATCAAATGGTGGAGCTTCCAGCGTTTGCTCCAGAGGAACCCCGGTCTCTCTGGCTCCTGGACGTCAAGCGTGTACTGCTCCGTTACCTGGAGGTTACCAATGACTTCCGGGTATCCGATCATTTGTTTGTCCTCTGGTCAGGACCGAGGAGAGGTTCTCAGGCATCCAAGACGACTATTGCTCGCTGGATAAAGGACGCCATCTCATCGGCTTACATTACGGCGGGGCGGGTGCCGCTTCGCAGCGTCTCGGCTCATTCCACGCAATCCCAAGCGGCGTCCTGGGTGGAATCTCGCTCCGTTTCCTCCCAGGAAATCTGCCGTGCGGCGACATGGAAGTCGTTGCACACTTTTTCCAGACATTACAGACTACACCTGGCGCCTCAGTGCACGGGTTCTTTTGGCGATCAAGTTCTCCGAGCAGGTCTCTCAGGACCCCACCCGGTTTAGGGAAGCTTGGGTACATCCCACTGTCTGGACTGATCCAGGTACGTACAGGGAAAAGAAAATTATTCCTTACCTGCTAATTTTCGTTCCTGTAGTACCATGGATCAGTCCAGACGCCCACCACTAGGGCTTTCATTAGGTCCTGCTCGGATTCTTCCAGGTATCTTTCATTCTGTTTGTCTCTGATTATTGTTACTGTTCACAGCTCCTCACAAGTTGACTGTTGCTGGTCCCATTGACCGTTTGTTTACTTATATCTTTCTCTGTTCCTTTTTGGGTACGGTTCTGGATCCAAAATGTTGTGTTTTGCTTTTGGGCTTTGCTATGCGTAATACTGAGCTCCAGCAGAGGGTGCACTACTCTATATGCTGACGCTCTCAAACTCTGTTCTGACTCCATCTGCTGGTCGGGGGATATAACCCACTGTCTGGACTGATCCATGGTACTACAGGAACAAAAATTAGCAGGTAAGGAATAATTTTCTTTTTAATGAAAAAATGGATGGTGTGGAAAAGAGAGTGGATTCCATAGAAAAAATTCAACAGAAGCTGATAACTTCTGAAATGATTGCTAATAAAAGACTAGAGGGAATAGAGAATTCATTAAGAGCTCACAATTTGAGAGTTCTTAACTTTCCTGTTCAACATTTAATATCCCCTCTAGATATGTTTAAGACCTATTTGAATCGCATATTAAAGATTCCAGAAGCAGCAACTCCTGTTATTGTAAAGGCATACTACCTACAGCAAAGAGAAACTAC
This sequence comes from Rhinatrema bivittatum, assembly GCF_901001135.1. Taxonomy (NCBI): domain Eukaryota; kingdom Metazoa; phylum Chordata; class Amphibia; order Gymnophiona; family Rhinatrematidae; genus Rhinatrema; species Rhinatrema bivittatum. The sequence continues at coordinate 112,578,415 of NC_042623.1, forward strand.
AGAGCAAGCCGTAGCTGGGCCTCTAATGGAAAATTTGGACTTAACAAATTTCTTGGAAACTTCATTGGATTCTGAGATCAAAACAAGGAAGCCTCTCCTTATTTCATTTGCTTTCCTATCTGAAAGACATTATGTTCTAAAATTATTCTTAAGAAATAGGCAGGTATCCTTTTTTGGTCATCCTATTTGGATCTACCCTGATGTTATTAAAGTAACTCAGGTTAGACGTAAGGAATTTTTACAAATGCGATCTGAGGTATTACAACTTGGAGCGAGCTTTGTATTAAAATATCCAGCAAAATGTTGTATAAGATATAGGAATGTACAATATGTATATTTAGAACCAGACCAGCTCAGAACCTTTTTACGGTCATTATCCCTGGAGAATCCAATTACTGCTTCTGCGTAATAGATATAAGGTTGTGTACTAGTGTGCAGCTACCAGATTTGTAATATTGAAGTTGCTTATATGATGCTCCTTTTTCTTTCCTCCGTTCCCCCCCAAATTCTTATAATTTTGTTGTTGGTCATTATGTACTTAATTCTTATATTTTATTTATCTTGAGTTAGAATACTTATATGACAACAACTCTTTACTGTACAAGTTAAATGTCTTGGGTATATTTTCAAAAATTGAAAAATAAAGAATTTAAAAATCATGAGTGGGGTGGAATGGGTAAATAGTGAACATTTATTTACATACTAGGACTAGGGGACAGTCCATGAAACCATTTAAACTAAATCATGGGAAACTACTTAAACCAAATTTTAGGAAATCTCTTTTCACTCACCACATAATCAAGCTATAGAATCTGTTTCCAGATTATATAGCTTGGTCAAAAGAGGGTTGGACAAGTTTCTGAGGGAAAAGTCCATAAACAGTTGTTGTCTACGTAACCTTCGAAAAGCTATTGCTTTCCTAGCGTGTAGACAGATGGACTCAGGACCAGTGGGTTATGCTCCTCTGCCAGCAGATGGAGACGAAGCAAGCTGAAGTCACAGTGTATATATACTCCTGCAGTGTCACCAGCCTGCCAGTATTCTCCATCTCCAACAGATGGTGGACATGCATCTCCCTATGGGGATTGCTTCAGATTTTGGAAGGAGAATTTAAAAATAATAAAAGCCGTGCTCTCCTGAGATGATACCAGATGGTCCCTCCCCGAGTTGAGAATTCCTGAGGTGATTTCTGTGGTCCCTCAGATGTGTGCCTTGGACTGGTAGCTGGTTTTCCCAGCGTGGACTTAACTGATTGTACAGCTTAAAGGCAGCAGATTCAGGCGACCAAGCATGGCAGTGACGGCACAACCGGAGACCATCTCTATACTCAGCCAGTAAGGGGTGAGCTCAGGTAAGTTTAAAAAAAGGAAAAAGGCAGACACGTGTAGATGGGTTTTGCAGGACTTCCTCTGGTCTCTGTGCTCGGCGTGCTGTTCCGATGTTCGCTCCCGCTAGGGTTCAGGGAACCGGGCAGCCTGGCGGGTTGAGCAGCCTTGGTGGGCTAGGCCCTACAGTTAGGCTTTTTCCCTGTGCACCACGTAGTAGGCTGCGCCGGTGTTTTGTGCACTTTTGTGCGTGTGTGACTGCCCTCTACAGTAACGTTGGTGTGCGCAGTGTGCTCAGTTTTGGGTGCTGAATTTGTGCGCACAAATTTTTAAGTATTGGTGGTGTGCCCAGGTTTTGGTGCCCAGTTAGTGTGTGTTTTTGCGACACTTATTCTTGGGGTGCCTAATTTTTGGAGACACACATTTGTGCACTTGACATTTTTCAGTGCAAGTCGGCTGGACGCACATTATCCGTTGGCTCTGCACTGATCACACCGGTGAGCAAGAAACCTAAACACCTTACTCTCTTTGTTGCCTGTCATATTCGAGCATCTCAGCCTGACGTGTCCTCTAACACAGTGGTTCTCAACAGGTGTGTCGGAATACACTAGTGTGTCGCAAAGTCCCGGAAGGTATGTCGCAGAGCCAGCAGAAGACTGATCTTTCCTCATCCTTCTGGGCAGGAGTTGGCTAACTTCTCCTTTATTGGGTATAACAGTAAACTGCTCTCGCTTCCTTCTCCTCTTCCTGGCCAGTGGGAGGTTGTTCCTTCCTCCTTCACCCAGATCAGAGCGTGATATCACCAACTCCTGTTCATATCTGCCTGGCAGGACACCAACTTCTTATCTTCCCCTGCCTGTCCTGGCAGTGAGGTTACTGATGCTCTCTTCACCCCATGGGGCCTGGATGTGAAAGCAGAAGCATAAGGGAGAAATGTGCATGCTTTATAGATCCGCTGCTGCTGCCTCCTCATCATCTTCTCCTCAGTGCTTCTTGTCCTCATCTGCTGCTGATAAATAGGGAGGAAGACTCTAGATTGGACTGAAGTCTTTTCTGCTGGCTGGGAGCCAGGAGGAGGGGGAAATGTACTGGGCAGGAAGGCGTGGGAAGATAGGAGTTTGAGTCTGCTGGGCAGAAAGGCATGGGGTGATAGGGAGTCAGGTGTATAGGAAGGGAAGGGGTAAAGGAGGTTGGGGTTGCTGGTAGGGAGAGGTGGAGGAGGGAGGGGTTTGGGGCTGTTGGGTAGGAAAGAGAGATGAAAGTGGAGAGAGATGGAGGTGTAGGGCTGCTGGGTGGGGGGAGAGGGCAGCGAGAAATGGGGGGATGCTGAGCAGGAAGGGGTCGGAAAGAGGTAGTCAGAGGTATTCTGGGTGGGGAAGGGAAGAGGGTAGGGCAGAAAGAGTTGAACAGGGGGAGAGAGGGAGCATGGGGAAGAGGATGTGGGGTGGGGATGTGTCGGAAATGTTGGACAGGGATATGAGCATGTGAAGAGATGATTGAGGTAGTTGGGAGAAGTGAAGAGTAATGGCATGAAGGAGAGTGACTGGGTACAAGGGCCATACTATGTCAGTTTTGAGAATATGCATTTCTTCTCTCTTTGAACTTTGCTTAGTGTAAGAGGAAGTATATTTTTCTTTCTAGTCTCCAGTTTTGCACTGCATGCAGAAGGTGGTCTTGGGGTTTCCATTCCAGGTTTTGTTTCCACATGTGTAATTTGTGAACTTTTATTCTGTATTTAGTGAAGGTAGGTCTGTCTGTGTTCTGTGTGTATGTGCCTGAGATGAGGTACTAGAGGTTTGTATCGGCATTATTTGTTGTATTTTCTCAATATTATATTGCCCTGGTGGTGAACCTCTGCCTTTTCATGGGTAAGGCTATTGCTGTTTCATTTCTTGGAGTTAATGCTGCTGAGGTATAGCAGGTTTGGTAGATATGTACAGAGTGGGGTTGTTTGTATTATTTCATAATGCTCCTGGTAGTAGAGGGAGTTTGTGATGCTGTTATTAAGATGTCATCAGAATCAGAATATCTTTTTTGTATGGTGAGTTGTACAGGGAAATACCTTAGTTCTGCTCTTCACCCATTTTTAGGAAGTGGAGACCTCCTGTGGATGCAGAGCATATGCTTATATTTAGTCCCATGATGGTCATGTATTCAGCATGTCATGCATGTGAGCATCATCTCTCAGGTGTGTCCTGATACAAAAAACGTTGAGAACCACTGCTCTAACATATCAGCACTGTTTAGAGGCTCAGGGTGAATTGTCTTCCTCTGATTTCACTAAGCCTGGGTCCTCCCAGCCTGATGATAATCTGGTTAAGGATTTGTCTGGAGGTACGCCGGATCTTGGAACTTCCTTGACTGGCTCCTCCGCAGGAGATGGCAGCTCTGTGGGCCCTACTCAAGTTCCTTCTGGGTTTGGTCTGGATCCTGCTGCCTTTTCTTGGGTAGAGTTTTTTCAAGGCTTACAATCCTTTCTTTAGGCACAGTCCTCAGCTTTGACCAATCCTGCCAGGTTGGATCCTCAGCCAGTGGCCCCCTCTATCTTCTAGTCCTATGTTTAAGCTCCGAAGCACGCCTCAGTTTGCTGTGGGTAATCCTGACCGGAACCCAGATGGCACTGATGATAAGGCTGATCCCAACTCCTTGGAAGATGGGGAAATTCCTGTGGGACTGGAACCATATTGAACCATGTTGCAGTTCTTTAATGCTGGCCCTGATACCCAGACCTTGAAGATGCTGGTGCAGATTCCATGTCTGAGCCAAAGAAGAATCCCATTTTGGTTTCTTTGCAATAAAGCCTCTTCCCTGTACGTACCTGGATCAGTCCAGACCGTGGGTTATGTCCCCAATCCAGCAGATGGAGTCAGCCAAAGCTTCGAGGGGGCGTCACCATAAGTACTACTACCCCCTCTGCAGGAGTTCAGTATCTTCTGACTCCAGCAGATGCGAGTAGGGGAATCTGGGCTTGCGCCCGTGCCCTCCGGAGAGGTGGGCTCGGGCCATTATTCCATCTACTTCATGGTACCAAAGAAGGACGGAACCTACCGGCCCATCCTGGACTTGAAGGAAGTCAACAAATCCCTCCGGGTGGTTCGGTTCCGCATGGAAACGCTGCGTTCGGTGATCGCGGCGGTGCATCGCGGAGAGTTCCTGGCCTCCTTGGATCTGACGGAGGCCTACCTCCACATCCCCATTCGCCGGGAGCATCATAGTCTTCCACGGTTCAAGATTCTGGATCAACATTTCCAGTTTGTGGCGCTCCCGTTCGGGTTGGCAACGGCCCCGCGTACCTTCACCAAGATCATGGTAGTCGTGGCGGCTGCCCTGCGGAAGGAGGGTATTCTGGTTCATCCTTACCTGGACGATTGGCTCATTCGAGCGAAGTCTTTCCGGCATGGACAGGCTGCAATGGCCAGAGTAATAGAGTTTCTGCAGTCCCTGGGATGGGTGGTGAACTTCTCCAAGAGCTCCCTCGTGCCCTCGCAGCGCTTGGATTTCCTGGGGGCGACCTTCGACACCCGTCTGGGCGCGGTTTTTCTACGACAGGACAAGGCGCACGCCCTGCGGGAACACATACAGCGGTTCTCTGCGTTATCGGTTCCCACTTCCTGGGACTATCTGCAGCTCCTGGGGGTGATGGGTTCCACCATCGACATGGTTCCTTGGGCATTTGCGCACCTCCGGCCCCTGCAGAGAGCACTTCTATCCTGTTGGAAACCACTTTCGCAGGACTACCAGGTGCTCCTTCCTCTGCCTCAGTTTGCCAGGAGCAGCCTGACCTGGTGGATGGATCCGGAGAATCTGGCCCGCGGCGTGTCCCTCGATCTGCCAAATTGGGTAGTGGTAACCACCGACGCCAGTCTCGTAGGCTGGGGAGCAGTCTGCGACCGCAGCGCCACGCAGGGGACGTGGTCCGCGGAGGAGTCGAAGTGGTCCATCAATCGACTGGAGACCAGAGCGGTCAGGCTAGCGCTCCAACACTTCCTGCCACTCCTTCGGAATGGGGAGGTCAGGATCCTATCGGACAACGCGACCACGGTGGCCTATATCAACCGACAGGGCGGCACTCGCAGTCCGCAGGTCGCGCTCGAGGCAGCGATGCTGATGCAGTGGGCGGAACGGCATCTAGGCCGTCTGGCGGCCTCGCACATCGCGGGCGTGGACAACGTTCAGGCGGATTTCCTCAGTCGCCAGCTTCTGGATCCCGGAGAATGGTCCCTCTCCGACGAGACGATGCAGCTGATCGTCCGGCGGTGGGGACCCCCCCACCTGGATCTCATGGCGTCCGCACAAAACGCCAAGGCTCCCCGTTTCTTCAGTCGCCGAAGAGAGCGAGGAGCGGAGGGCGTGGATGCTCTCGTACTCCCGTGGCCGGACAACCTGCTTCTATACGCGTTCCCACCATGGCCGCTGGTGGGAAGACTACTCCGCCGCATAGAGGCTCATCAGGGGACTGTGATCTTCGTCGCGCCAGAGTGGCCAAGACGACCTTGGTTTGCGGACCTCCTCCACCTGGTAATCGACGGTCCCATCCGTCTGGGACATCTCCCCCGCCTCCTCCACCAGGGCCAGGTATTTTTCGACCAGGCAGAACTCTTCTGTCTTGCGGACTGGCTTTTGAGAGGCGCCGCCTTCGGCGCAGGGGCTGCCAGGAGGCGGTAGTGTGCACGCTGCTGCGTTCTCGAAAGACTTCGACGTCGGTGGCCTGTGTTCGAGTCTGGAAGGTGTTCGAGCTGTGGTGTACCGGAATGAACACGAGACCCACTGAGGCTTCTGTTGCTCAGATCCTTCAGTTTCTACAAGCGGGGGTGGACAAGGGGCTCGCCTACAACTCACTCCGGGTTCAGGTGGCCGCCCTTGGTTCGCTCCTGCGTGACGGGGGCTCTCTGCTACAACACCCGGACATTGTTCGGTTTCTCAAGGGGGTCAAGCATTTGCGACCGCCGTTGCGGGACCCTTGTCCCTCCTGGAGTCTCAACCTTGTCCTACGTTCCATGTCGGGACCTCCATTTGAACCGCTGCGGAATGCGACAATCAAGGATCTCACTCTCAAGACTGTGTTTCTGGTGGCCATCTGCTCCGCTCGGCGCATCTCGGAGCTGCAGGCCCTGTCGTGTAGAGAGCCTTATTTCCGTTTCTCCGATTCTGGAGTTTCGCTTCGCACGGTTCCCTCCTTCCTTCCGAAGGTGGTGTCCGCGTTCCATGTGAATCAGACGGTGGTACTACCATCCTTCTCGTCATCTGAGCCGAGGTCTCTCAGACTCCTGGACGTCAAGCACACCCTGCGTCTCTACCTGGAGGCTACGAATGATTTCCGGACTTCTGACCATCTCTTCGTCCTTTGGTCCGGACCTCGGAAGGGATCTCAGGCCTCGAAGACTACCATTGCCAGATGGCTGAAGGCTGGCATTGCCGCTTCCTACATTGGGGTGGGGCGGACTCCCCCGCCCGGCATTGTAGCGCATTCTACACGCTCTCAGGCGGCCTCCTGGGCGGAGACTCGCTCGGTCTCCTCTCAAGAAATCTGTAGAGCGGCCACCTGGAAATCTTTGCACACGTTCTCCAGACACTATCGTCTACATCTCGCCTCTTCTGTCCATGGACACTTTGGCGAACAGGTTCTACAAGCAGGCCTCGCAGGACCCCACCCGGTTTAGGGAAGCTTGGGTACATCCCACGGTCTGGACTGATCCAGGTACATACAGGGAAAAGAAAATTATTACTTACCTGCTAATTTTCGTTCCTGTAGTACCATGGATCAGTCCAGACGCCCACCGCATTTGGGTTCTAATCCTGCTCAGCTGTTTTTCATGGTATGGTAGTGTCTTTCCTGTTGTTTTCACGTGTTCCCAGTTTTCACTGTTTGTCACCGTTCCCTTGGGTTGACACGCTATACTCATGACCTCCCACCCGTTGGTGGGACGGTTCCAGTTTCTCTATTTATGATCAGCGGCTTATTGTTGCCGTTTCGTTTAAACTTGATCCAATTCGGGGGGTTTTGTTTACTCGGGCTTTGATATACTCGATACTGAACTCCTGCAGAGGGGGTAGTAGTACTTATGGTGACGCCCCCTCGAAGCTTTGGCTGACTCCATCTGCTGGATTGGGGACATAACCCACGGTCTGGACTGATCCATGGTACTACAGGAACGAAAATTAGCAGGTAAGTAATAATTTTCTTTTGCTTTTTCCCTGTGTTGGATGCCATTTAAGAGTTGATTGATCTTGAATGGGGAGCTCTGGAGGCCAATTTCAAAGGGGGTCGGACATTGGAAGACCTGTACCCCCTAGATCCAGCGGTGAGGGAGCGTTTGCGTTTTCCGAAAGTGGACGCACTGGTCTGGCTTCTCTAAGCGGACGACTATCCCCATGGAGCGAGGAACAGCCTTGAAGGATGTGCATGATAGGAAGATTGAGGCCATCCTTAAGCAAGCATTTGAAACAGTGGCAATGACATTGCAGATAGATTCCTGTTGTGCTGTAGTAGCTCGCTCTTGTATGCTTCTCTCTTAGGAGGTTAATGATTCTGGAGTGAATTCCAAAGCAGTTATGGAACCCGCTGCCGCCTTTTTAGCAGATGTGGGTTGCGATTTAGTCCGTACCTTGGCTAGAGGAATGGATTCGGTGATAGCGGCAAGGTGTCAACTATGGCTGTGAAATTGGTCGGCTGACGTGACCTCCAAAGCTATTCTTACAAAAATGCCTTTTAAAGGCTTGCTCTTGTTTGGGAGCGAGTTGGAGAAATTGGCTAGTAAATGGGGTGAATCTCCAGTCCCTCAGTTGCTGGAGGTTAAGAAGCAGTTGCAGTACTCTCTGGTATGAGGGGTCGTCTCCAGGGTTCCAAGCGTTTTCGACCCTACAGAGGGTTGACTTTTCAGAGGACTTGGCCTTTCGGTAGGTCTCAGTCTTTTCATCCCAGACAGCCCAAGAGAGGAGCAGGCTCGGGTAGCGGGCCCTCCCAAGCTTTTTCCAATGAAGATTTGCCGATCCACCTTTGGGAGCAAGAGATAGGGAGATGCCTGTCTCTTTTATCAGAGGTGGGTCGAGATCACATTGGATCAGTGCTCCTGGAGGTGATACGAGAAGGATATGTGCTGGAATTTCGCAGTATTCCTCGGGACATGTTTATGGTGTCTCCTTGCCACTCCCCGCAGAAGAAGCAGGCAGTGGAATTTACACTTCTAAGGCTCCTCCAGTTGCAGGCTGTAGTTCCAGAGCCTATGTCTCAAGAAAGTATGGGGCGATAATCCATTTATTTTGTTGTGCCCAAGAAATAAGGCTCTTTTCATCCCATCCTGGATCTCAAGGGAGTCAACAACAGTCATTTGTGGGTGATTAATTTTTGCATGGAAACCTTATGCTCAGTGATAATGGCCGTGCAGTCAGGGGAATTTCTGACCTTCCTGATTCTGACTGAGGCCTACCTTCATGTTCCCATCCATTTGGAACACCAACTTTTCCTGCATTTTGCGGTGTTGGGTGCAGTTAGTTTCAGGCGCTGCCTTTTGGTCTAGCCAATGCTCCCAGAACATTTTCCAAGGTTATGGTGGTAGTAGCGGCAGCATTGAAAAGAGATGGAATCCTGATACACCCATATTTGGATGACTGGCTGATTCAAGCCAAGTCACCAGGTGGAGAGCCACCTGGTGACCTGCAAGGTGATCTTCTTGTTGCAGGAGGTCTGTTGGGTGGTGAACCTGGCCAAGAGCAGTCTTCAGCCATCTTAGTCCTCGGAGTATCAGGTTATTTGGATCGACACGAGGCAGGTCAAAGGTTTCCTGCCAGAAGTTCAGATTCAGAAATTGTGTGGTCCTATCTACAGGTGCTTGGTATAATGGTGGCGAGCCTGGAAGTGGTGCCGTGAGCGAGGGTGCCTATGAGTCCTCTTCAGCGCTTCCTGCTGTCTCGTTGGAACCCGCAGTCTCAGGACTATTCAGTTCGGCTCCACTTGCTGATGGAAATCTGCTCTCTGTTCCAGTGTTGGATGCAGGAGGATCATCTGAGAAAGGGTGTTTCCTTGACCTCCCCGAACTGGTTGATACTCACAACAGATGTGAGTCTCCAGGGTTGAAGAGCCCCCTTTCAGGAAGCTGGAATGCTGGAGTCCCTCTGGAACATCAATCACATGGAAGCCCAGGCAGTCCGGTTGGCATGCTTGTGGTTTGACCATAGATTACATGGTCAAGCGATCCGAGTGATGTCAAGACAAAGCAACGACAGTGGCCTTCATCAATCAACAGGGAGGAACCAAGAGGAGGCAAGCCGTAGCAAGAAATAGGCCAACTTATGGAATGTGCGGAAGGACATCTACAGATGATTTTGGCCTCTCAGATTGCAGGAAAAGACAATGTAAGAGCAGACTTTCTCGAAATGAAAGAGTCTGGACCCAGGAGAATGGGTGGTGTTGGATGAGGCATTTCAGTTGATAGTGGATTACTGGGGCTTTCCGTTCATAGACCTGCTGGCCACTTCTCGTAATGCAAAGGTTCTTCAGTCGCAGGAGAGATCCGTGGTCCCTGGGCATAGATATTCTCGAACAGGTCTGGCCGGAAGACAAGTTGCTTTATGCCTTTCCTCTGTGGCTCTTGTTGCACAGGATATTTCGCAGGATCGAAGGCCACAGGGGGATGATACTCCTAGTGGCACCGTATTGGCTCAGACGACCATGGTACGCAGATCTGCAAAGACTTCTGGTGGAGACCCACCTTCATCTTCCGCCACACAAGAATCTATTAAGCAGGGACCTGTCCTTCATGAAGATCCAACTCTGTTTTGTCTTACAGTTTGGCCCTTGAGAGGGCTCGCTTGTCTCACTTGTTGAAGCATGGATATTCTTTTGCAGAGATTGCTACCTTGCTCCGTGCTCAGAAGTTCTCCACTTCCTTGGCCTGTGTGTGGATTTGGAGAGTGTTTGAGGCCTGGTGTGTGGATCGTGGTGTTCTTCCTCGTTGCTAACATCCCGCTCATTTTGGAATTTTTGCAGGATTAGCCCTTAATTCCTTGAAGGGGCCCGGTGAATGGTGAATCCTTATCGTCTCATCCTGATATGGCCCATTTTTTTTTAAAGGAGCAAAGCATCTTCGCCCTCCCATGAGTTTACCAGATCCATTGCGGAGTCTTAATTTGGAGTTGGAATTTTTGGCGGACCCTATGTTCCAACCGCTGCATGGCTTTTCCTTGCAGTTATTGATCTTGAAAACAGTTTTCCTGGTGACTATATGTTCTGCACATCGAATTTCTAAGTTGCAGGCCTTGTCTTGCCGGGAGCCGTTCCTTCGGGTGACTCCAGAGGCATTATAGCTGCGTACTGTTCCATCCTTCTTGCCTAAGGTGGTCTCAGAATTTCATTTGAATCAGTCCATTTCCTTGCCATCCATGGATAAGGTCAGGGATGCAGAGGAGTATAGCCTCTTGCATTCCTTGTATGTCAAGAGACGTGTTGTGCAGTATCTAGAGGTTTCTGAACCTTTCCGAAAGACGGATCGCCTGTTTGTCCTTCATGGTGGAAGGAAGAAAGGCGAACCAGCTTCGCAGGCTATAATAGATTGCTGGATTAAGTTGATAGTCACGGTCGTGTCTGTGGATACTGAAAAGCCGTTGCTTGCTCACGTTAAGGCTCATTCCACTAAAGTCAGACAGTGTTGGCGGAGGTTAGATTGTTGTCTCCTGTCGACATTTGCCAAGTTGTGACGTATTCCTCCTTACGCACTTTTTCCAGGTTTTATCATTTGGATGTGCAGGCCCAGGAGGACACAGCCTTTGCATGTGTGGTATTGACTGAAACGTGGACAGCCTCCCACCATGTTCAGGAGTAGCTTTGGTACATCCCACTTACCCTGAGTCCATCTGTCTACACGCTAGGAATGGAGAAATTACTACTTACCTGATAATTTTGTTTTCTTTAGTGTAGACAGATCGACTCAGCTTCCCACCCTTGGCTGCCGAATGATTGTGTCAATGGTGCTCCTGTGGGGCTACATGTTCCAAGGAATTACAGGTAAGTGTTCATCCAGTCCCTAGATTGGGGAACATACGTTCCTTACTTGAATTCAGTGTTTCTTGTTGGTTGAGTTCAGTAATGGTTGACTGTTTTTAATCAAGTTTTTTGCTAGTCTGTCCACAGTTGCTTTAGAATAGAATATTGGCAGGCTGGTGTCACGCAGGAATATATATATACTGTGACGTCAGCTTGCTCCATCTCCATCTGCTGGCAGGGGAGCGTAACCCACTAGTCCTGAGTCCATCTGTCTACACTAAGGAAAACAAAATTATCAAGTAAGTAATAATTTTCCTTATTCTTGTGAGTGAAATAGATCAACTGTTTGGGATCTACCGGGCACTTGTGACCCAGACTGGCCACTGTCAGAGATTAGATGCTGGGCTCAATGGATTTTGGTCTGACCAGCATGGCACTTCTTTTGTTTTTAAAGGGTGAGGAATTTGTCATTGGTGTGTGACCATACAATAGCCCCTCTTTACTGCCCTTAGCATTCCCCTTGAATCAGGGGTGTGCAATTCTGGTCCTCAAGGGCTGCAAACTAGTTGAGCTTTTAGGATATCCCTAATAAATATGCATGAACTAGATTTGCATACAGCTGAGCAGAGTGCATTCAAATCTGTCATTACATTTATTTATTACATTTATTAATCATGTTACTGTTCAAAACGCCCAAAGCAATGTACACAAAATAAAATACAGTATAAAACAAATATTTAAAACATAAAAAATTAAAATAATGCATTTCTTTAATTATTAGCCACCAAAATCATAAGCCACCAATACTTCTGATAAGGCCCATTACTATCACCAGGGGTCGCCATACAAACTCGTTCTTCTTATATATGACCCCTACAAAATGTCCCTTATCAGAATCAACTAAAAATTGTAGACATCATCCATGTTTTCAGTTTTTTACGGAATAACTTTAGCTCAGTTTCTGCTCTTATATCAACCAGAAGACTGTTCCATAAAATTGGAACAGAAGCTGAAAAAGACCTATTAAATAATTTTGAATGTCCAAACATTTTAGTTGGTACCAATTGCACTGGATGTTTACCCAACAAACTTAAATTTCTTGTTGTCTCATGCCATTTCAAATTATTTTTCAAATGTGGAGAGCCCTTTGTCCTTAAAATTTTAAAAGCCAAAATCTAACATTTAAATTTACATCTTGTCTCTACTGGTAACCAATGTAGTTGTAATAACAGCAGCATTGCTGGTGTCCTCCTCGAGCTACCTGTTACAACCCTTGATGCCACATTCTAAATAACTTGCAGTCTCCTAATTGTTTTACATGGAAATCCCAAATAGTTTGCATTACAGTAATCTATTTGATTCAAAATTAAGGCATACACCACTGTCTGCAAAGCTTGTAAATCTAGATTAGGCTTCAGCTGTTTTACCATTTTCAATTTCCAGAAGGTATTTTTGCGACTAGCACAGTGTTTTTCCAAAGTCAATTTTACATCCAATTTTACCCTTAATGACCTAGCTGCTTCTTTATGCACTAACTCTAAATTACCCAGTCAAGGCCATTTCTCTATTCTTCTCTTCCCTAATTGAAAAAGCTCTGTATTTGTCACACTCAAAACCAATCAATTCTCCATCAAACCAATTCCGTATCCCCTGTAAACAATCATTCATCCATACCACAGCCTCATTTTGATTGCATCCCAAACTGGCCACAATCTGAATGTCATCTGTATAAATATACGCATTAAATCCAAAAGCTCAAATCATTTTTCCCAGTGGTGCCATGAATACATTAAAAAGCAATGGGGAAAGGGAGGAACCTTGTGGTACCCCATCTCTATTTTCTTCCATAATGACTTCTTCCCTTGAAAGAAAACAAATTTTTGTCTATCCCTAAGATTTATTTATTATAAGATTTATGAATTGCCTTACAAAACTTACAATAAGTCTTTCCAAAGTGATGTACAGCAAAAGTAGTCAAATTAAAACAATGCAATAAAAAAAATTGCTTGATTAAAAACAATATTGGACTAGGGAAATTTTAGCTTAAAATTCTTAAAAGCTCTAGGTTGAGCTCAGAAGTCATCAGCCAAGACTTTAATTTACAGTGAAAACGCATTAAGCAAGTTTCTTCCCTGATCGATAAGGGGAAATTATTCCAGGCATAAGGAATTGAAGTTGAGAATGATCTTTTATGCAATTTTAATGCGTAATGGTTCTCGGAGATGGGAGTTGAAGGAGATAGCTATGCTAAGAGCACGCTTTCCTGAGTGAGGTCTTCCAGCGCAGTCTAGATGACATATAAGGGGGCCAATCCCATGTAAGATCTTAAAAGTGAGGATAAGTACTTTAAACTTACATCATAATCTTACCAGGAGCCATTGTAGTTTTTCCAGTAGAGCTGCATATTCACCTAGCACAACCCATAACAATTCTAGCTGCCATGTTTTGTAATTAAATGTTTCTAGTTAAAGTACCAGGTAACCCCCAGTATATAGCATTACAGTAATCTAGAACTGAGATTACAAGGGCATAAATATATATATAATGAAAGCATCAGATCAGCCAAATGGGAACTCAGAAAAAAAGAGAAAACATGGAGGAACAACAAAATAACAACACTACTTAACGCCTACCGATCACAATTAACTGACTACAAAAAACTTATCCACAAGGCAAAAAATGATTTCTACTCAAACAAAATAAACAAATACCAACACAACCCAAGAATGCTTTTCAATATCGTACAAAGCCTAACCAAATCCTCCAATGACCAGATACCAGCAATCTCCAAGATCACAAGCAACGAATTTGCAGACTTCTTCAATGAAAAAATCAAAAATCTCATAAATATCCTCAGCAACACGCAAGACCCAAAAATACAAATCATTCAAACAACAAGCTGGACCAACTTTGATACAGCTTCTTCACTGGAAATCAAAAAAATCATTAAAAAAAATGAACCCTGCTAAACACCCCATCGATTGCATACCCACATCAACAATCAAAGCCATCAAACCATCAATAACCAAAACGTTAACCGACATTGTAAACCTATCCCTCACAGAAGGAAACTACCCAGACTGCCTAAAATCAGCAATTATCAAACCCATACTGAAAAAGTCCAACCTTGATCCAGAAAACCCACTAAACTACCGACCCATATCAAACCTACCATTCATTGCCAAAATTATAGAAAAAATCATACACTCCTGACTCAGCGACCACCTGGAAGAAAACAACATCCTTCTCCCCACACAATTTGGTTTCAGGAAACACCTGAATACTGAATCACTACTCCTATCTTTAAACGACACTGTGCTAAAAGGCTTTGAAAAAGGATACAGCTACCTGTTAGTCCTACTGGACCTATCAGCAGCCTTCGACACAGTAAACCACTCAATCATGATTGAACGTCTCTCTGATATTGGTGCAAAAGATAAAACCCTACAATGGTTCTCATCCTATCTGTCACAAAGAACATACCAAGTATCTATCAGTGACACCCTCTCAAAGAAAATAAACCTTGACCCTGGAGTGCCCGAAGGATCCGCCCTATCAGCGACACTCTTCAACATTTATCTGCTCCCGATATGCCACTTCCTCTCAAACCTTAAACTGACCCACTTCATATATGCGGATGATATACAAATTTTAATCCCAATACACATAACTCTGGAAGACACCTACAAAAAAAAACAGCCACTTACCTATCCAAAATAAAACAACTACTAACCAACATGAAACTCATCCTAAACTTCGATAAGACAGAAATAATTATACTAGACAGAAAGAACAGCGCTCCGCAACTACCACCTCTCAACTTAATGAACCAAAAAGCTGCAATCTCACCTGTCACCCATGCCCGCAACCTAGGAGTCATAATTGACAATCAACTTTCCTTCAAGAACCACATCACATCTAAAATCAAAGACGGATATCACAAACTCCTTACCCTACGCCGTCTAAAACCTTTCCTATCCACCAACGACTTCAGAACAGTCCTCCAACTACTCATTTTCTCCAACCTGGACTACTGCAACTCCCTGCTATTCAACCTACCTCTCACCACCATCCGACCACTACAAATACTCCAAAACACAGCCGCCAGAATACTCACTGGAACTAAAAAAAAACATGATCACATTACTCCCACACTTATGTCACTACACTGGCTCCCAATAAAATTCAGGATAGAATACAAAATACTCTCCATATTGCACAAAATAATTTATGAAAAACAAACTAACTGGTTAAGTACATATATAAAACTATATTCCCCAAAAAGAAACTTCCGATCAGTGAACAAAGGTCTATTAAAGATTCCACCTACTCGTTCCAAACAACTTACCTCAACTAGGAAGAGAGCCATATCCCTAGGAAGTCCCAAACTATGGAACACCCTCCCTACCGAACTTAGAACTCAGCAAAATTTAAAAACCTTCAAAAAAGAACTAAAACCCTGGATGTTTACCAAAGCACCCAATGACTCTCAGATATTACATCACTCCAACGGGACTTATGCAAACTGGTGGAACCAACGCAAGCACGTAATACAAACATAAACGAAATCACATAGCTTCAAATATGATTTACATTTAAAATGCCCACAATATGTTATGCTGACAATCACATGAATCAATATATTATGATGACAATCACATGAATCTCTAAAATATCTGTCAAACATCGAAACTTTGTAATCCGTTGTGATGACGAAATATGCTTTACGTTTAGAATGCCTAAAATGTTATGTTGACAATCACATGAATCAAAACTTTGTTAAACCGTTGTGATGGCGAAACCGAACGACGGTATATAAAACTCGATAAATAAATAAATCACGGATTTTAGAGCCTCAAAGGGCAAGAATGATTTTAATTGTCTCACAAGGCATAACTGCCCATAAGCTGCACGGAGGACTGAGTTGATGTGAGTTCCCATAGACCAGCTAGTATCTAGTCTAACTCCTAAAGATTTTACCTCATCAGAAGATTGCACAGTGTGGCTATCCATAGAGATCTGAAATTTCTCTAGTTTATTTCCTATTAATAGAATTTCTGTTTTTGTTGAATTTAAAACCAAAAGATTCTCTCCTAACCAGAATCTGATGGCTGACATACAACTCCCCAAATGTGAAGTGGTGATAGCTATATTGTGATCTAAGGGGATGACAATGTGAAAAACATCTGCATGAATAAAAGGTGAAAATCCAAAAGAACGGATGAGGTCCCCCAATGAGGATAGAAAAATATTAAATGATAGTGGAGAGAGAGGGGAGGATACCTGAGGAACTCCACAGATTGATGTACCTGTTTGTGAATAATGTCTTTGAAAGAGATTGCTTGATGACATGTTTTGCAGGAAACTTAAAATCCAATTTAGAACCTTCCCTGCTAACCCTAATGAATGACAACAAGAATAGGATTTTGTGGTCAGCTAGATCAAATGCACTTGAAAGGTCAAGGAGAATTAACAAAGCAGAATAGCCCTTATCTGGACTAGGTAAGAGAGTCCATAACATCTTTCAAGATAGTCTCTGTGCTGCATTCCCTCCTAAATCCCGCCTGAGCAGGATCTAATTTACTATTGTTTTCCATAAACTCAGTAAGTTGGATAGTAAAAACTTTCTCTAATATCTTGGAGATAAATGAAAGATTAGAAATGGGTCAGTAATTTAGACATTTTCTGGGGTTTGCATCTTCATGTTTTAAAATAGGAGTGTTCACTGCTTTCTTTAAGATTTCAGGGAATTTCCTAGAATTAAGAGAAGAGTTGACTAGGTTCTTGAGGCCTATCGAGCATATTAGGTAACATTCCATTTAAAAATGATGGGCAAGAGTCTAAAGATGTATTTGATTTTTTGTTCGCCTTTTTCACGATAGGTTGTATCTCCATAAGAGATATGTCACAGTCTGAGAGAGTATTTAATTTAACATTAACTGCCAGTGATGAGGTTGCCACAGATCTCTCCGTATCTGGTAATATTTCAATAAATAAACTCAGTTCTTTTAACATGTACAAGATTTTGTAAAAGAGGGTTTCTTCAATTGGAGATCTTCTCTTCAAAGAAAGTAAAAAGAGAATCAGAGTCAGTTAAGTCATCATAAATTAGTTTCTGAAGTTTGTCATCCCCTAACAGTGAGTTAACTAATTTAAAAATAATGTTGGGATCATGGTAAGCTTCAATAATAATATTCAAATAGAAGTTCTTTTTGGCTAATGCTGCTCTTAGCGGATTTCCTCAATTTTTTATCTTTGGCTGAGTTAGTTTTCCTTCAGTGTCACTCAAGGTGACGTAAATCTTTTTTTATTTCTAATAATTGGGTTCTATACTAAGGCGTTAAGCTCTTTCTAATTCCTTTTACTTCCATCCTGAGGCCCTAAGGTGGCTAGTTCCATATATTCCATTTTCTAACCCCGTTTTCCGATGTGTCTAGAGCAGTGGTTCTCAACCTTTTTTCTGTCGGGACACACCTGACAGATGGTTCTCACTGACCCATGATCGTCACGGGGCTAGATGTAAAAGTACAGTTTGCATCCACGGGAACCCCCCTGACCCACAATAATGGATGTAAAGCAGAATTATGACATTCCCCATACAACTCACCCTACAAAAAAGATATTCTGGTTCTGGTGTCATCTCAGTAACAGCAACTCAAACTCCTTCTACTTCCAGGCTCAATAGCCCTACTTATGAAAAGACAGCAGTTTACCACCAATGCATGTCCTCTTGAGAAAACACAACAACTAAAACTGATAAAACTCTTACATGCTAGTAAAATATCTCATTTCGGTAACAGACACAGAACCAACCTAACATACTCCCAGGATCTGTAGTAATGCACATAAACTAATCCGCACACAGTTACACCTGTATTATGGAATACACACAAACAGGAGCAACCCTATCTATGAAAAGGCAACACTATAAATATTAAATCAGGCCCTAAAAACCAATACACCTCTTATTAGGAAAACAGAACTAGCAAGCAGCTATAGATCCCCACACAGAAATAATTGTAAAACTATACTAATAAGCAGAATAAATGTTTCTAAACAGCTATGAACAGAATAACATCCAACAATTAAAAACTATTAAAAATTCTCCAAACACCAATAAAATATTTCAAAAAAAGCAGACACATCACATAATATTAAATAATTAAAATGGCAGTCAATCAAGAAAAATAAACTTAAAAAGCCACCTTTACTTACCCCCTCCAGCAGCTCTCCTATTCCTCTTCTATGCAGGCCGTAGCACACAGCAGAAGCAGCAGTAGAGGCTAAGCTCTATACTCATGGTCCTCTTCCTTAATGCCCATGTCTCTCACACACACAGACCATACCAGTCATGCCTCCATGACCAGTTTCTGTCTTTCACACACCAATCATCTCCCAAACAGTCTTTGACACACACACCAGTCACCTTCCTGAACAGTTTCTCTCATGCCATACACACACACAGGCTTCCCACTCCCGTGTTCTACTTACATATACGGGCTTCTCACTCTCATAATCACTTTCTCTGTCTCACACACACTCACCAGTCTCTCACTCCCATGCTTGTTCTCTCCACATGCACAGGCTTCTCATTCCCATAATCACTTTCTTTCTCTCACACACACACACACACAAACACACACCAGTCACCTGATCTCTCTCATGCATACACACACAGGCTTCCCACTCCCATGTTCTTTCAGATATACAGGCTTCTCACTCCCATGCTGTGTCTCACACACACCCAGGTTTCTCACTCCCATGCTCACTCTTCACATGCACAGGTTTCTCATTCCCATAATCACTTTCTCTCTCTCTCTCTCTCACTCACACACACACACACACCAGTCACCTGATCTCTCTCATACACACACACATACACACACACACACACACACACACACACACACAGGCTTCCCACTCCCATGTTCTATTTCAGATATACAGGCTTCTCACTCCCATGCTGTGTCTCACACACACCCAGGTTTCTCACGCCCATGCTCACTCTTCACATGCACAGGCTTCTCATTCCCATAATCACGTTCGTTCTCACACACACACACACACACACACACACACCAGTCACCTGATCTCTCTCATGCATACACACACAGGCTTCCCACTTCCATGTCCTGTCTTACATATACAGGCTTCTCCCTCACATGCTGTGTCTCACACACACCCAGGTTTCTCACTCCCATGCTCACTCTCTTCACATGCACAGGCTTCTCATTCCCATAATCACTTTCTTTCTGTTACACACACATACATACACACACACACCAGTCTCTCTCTCATTTCCATGCTCGCTCTCCACTGCACAGGCTTCTCATTCCCTGAATCACATTCTTTCTCTCACATTCACACACACCAGTCTCTTTCTCTCATACACACCGTCACCTTACCAACCAGTCTCTCGCTCTCATGCATGCACACACACAGGCTTCCCACTCCCATGCTCTCTCTCTCACATAATCAGGCACAAATGGTAGCTGCAGCAGCCTCCTCCTCCAGCCCCCGCAAACCAAGAAAGTAAAATCCCATCAGCCGCGGGAGGCTCATGCTGCTGTCTCCTTTCCCGATTACAGTCAGCTTCAATTGCTCGGGGGCCGATGCTGCAGCCGCCACTGCTACTTTATCTCACGGCACGGTCTTTCTCCTTCCCGCGCACCGTGTATCACTTCCTGTTCCGGGTCACGGGGGGGGGGGGGGGCAGGCGCGGGAAGAAGAAAAGGCCAGCCGCGGGTGCCAGAGCTTCTTTTAGCACTGCTGCCGTTCCCACTGGGCTTGAATGTGTTGATAGCCCGGCGGCAACGGCAGCAGGGAAGAAAGAGCAGCAGGAGAGACCGGGAGCACGCGACACACCAGCCGGTGCTTGGCGACACACTAGTGTGTCGCGACACACCGGTTGAGAACCGCTGGTCTAGAGGATCTTTCCAGTTATCCTGAACTAAATTAGTAACAATATCTACAAAGCTGGATGAGTCTACTTTTTTAAATCTAGGTTTGAGATTTGTATTGGGTTTCTTCCTTTGTTGCATGTAGTTCCATAATTAAATCGAAAATTAACTAAGAAATGATGTGACTATGGTTTCTGCACCAATTTTTCTGCTCCATCAAACATCAAATTACCTTTGTTTCTAGCCTTTTCAGAATATTAAATCCAGGGTGTTTCCTTTATCATGGGTAGCACTAAAAACAATTTGATAGAGTCCACTAGAGGCTAAAGTAGAGAGAAAGCTTGTAACTTTAGAGGAAACCATACTATCTACGTGTAGATTAAATTCCTCCATAACCAATACAAAAAGGGTATTTCAAGATTGGCCTGGTATGGATTCTATGACCAAATCAGTTAAAACTTGAAAAGCGCCAGGTGGAAAGTACCATAAATAGATAGTGATAGGTTCTTTAAAATCTAATAAACCCAAAGGCTCTAACATAGAAACATAGAAATGACGGCAGAAAAAGACCAATCGGCCCATCCAGTCCGCCTAGCAAGCTCCCACACTTATTTTCCCATACATATCTGTTTCACCAACCACCAATTTCAGGGCCCTTGTTGGTAACTGTTTGATTCAAGTTTCCTGCCATCCCCTGCCACTGATGCAGATAGTAATGTTGGAGTTGCATCAAAGGTGAGCATAAGGCTTAATGGTTGAGGGTAGTAACTGCCGCATCAAGCAAGTTACCCCAATGCTTGTTTACCCAGACTGCACAGATCATTGCCTTGTTGGATGTTGTCTGAATGTAAATCCTGTTTTCCACTTTTCACCCTGCCGTTGAAGCAGAGAGCAACGCTATATATGCATTCAAAGTGATGTATCAGGCTTAATTGGTTTAGGGTAGTAACTGCCGTAATAAGCAAGCTACCACCATGCTTATTTGTTTATCCAGATTGTGAAGTTCAGTCCTTGTTGGTTGTTGTCTGAATGTAAATCCTCTTTTCCACATTTCTCCTTGCCCTTGCCATAGAAGCAGAGAGCTATGTCGGAGTTGCATTAACCTTGCGAAGGCTTATTGAGTAAGGTTTTACTTGGTTAGTAAAAATTATTTTCATGGGGAGAGAGTTGTGGAAAATAATAGCAACCCCTCTACTTCTTTTCCTAATCCTGTTACACATGAAAATGGAGTAACCAGGAGGACAGACTTGATAAATTACTACAGAGTGTTTACCTTTTAACCAGGTTTCTGTGATGCATACTAAATCAAGATTTCCTAACGTGAAGCAGATGGACTCAGGACCAATGGGTCTAGTGTACTCCTGTTAGCAGTTGGAGACGGATCAGATTTCAATCTGACGTCAGCTCCTAGTACATATACCTCTGCAGGAAGTGCAGCTCTTCAGTATTTTCTGTCTCCATAGCAGTTTGGGACTATCTGCACGCTCTCGCAGCGTTTGAACCAAATCCAAAGAAGAAAACCAAAATTAAAGGGGAAAACCTACCTGAAGACGAGCCCCGCTCTCCTGCGGTGATACCCTCGGGTCCCTCCCCCAGTCGAGATTCCCTAGGTGATTTCCGTGGTCCCTTGGAGGTGAGCCTCGGTCCGGCGGCCGAATCACGGCGAGGACCTAGCCCCCGATCCTCGGGCGTGGCTGAGAGGCAGCGGGTGCACCCCTTGAGCGCGGCGGTGAAGGTATTGGCCCTCTCCACCCACAGCCGGAAACCGACCGGAACAAAACCAGGAAGCACCGAAGACAAGGTAAGGTGGAAATCTGCTGTTTGAATCTGGTCTCCGAGGATCGAGGAGGAGCACAGGTCACCGATCGGAACCAGTGCCACCGGGTTGATCCGACCTAGCAGGGCCAGGCCCCGGCTATTTCCAAGGGTCTGCCCACGTGGAGACCCCCCGAGGAGGTCGCCATATTTACCCGCATGCTCGCCTTCGCCATCTTGGCCCTATTCGCTGCGCCGCCCGCCGTTCGATCCGAGCACACAAATTGAGCTAAGCGCACAAAAATCCTTGTGCGCATAAACTTATGCGCACATAAAACCTTGCGCGCATAAGTTGCACGCACAGAGCCGGGCGCATATCTACGGCTAGGCGCATATCAGCGTGCACATCTCAGGCGCACTGGAGCACACAAGAGCTTACGCGTCCACAGACATGACACCTCCAGAAACAGGAATTAAAGCTCAAGGCCTCTGCCCTGCATGCCACATCAGAGCCGCACGGAGCGAGGAGGCCGACGCCCTATGCGCACACTGTGAGGAGGCCCTGGGAGATCCAGGTCAGGGCCAGTCCCACCCAGGGCCCAGTGCTAGCTCCTCAGGGGGTACCCCGGACCTAGCAGGCCCCAGTGGGTCGTCCCCCCACAGACGAGGAACCCCAGAGAACCTGCGCCCCTCAACTTAGACCCAGCGTCGATATCGTGGGTGGAGTTATTCAAGGGGATTCACGCCTTTGTCAAGATGCAAACTGCACCTCTGACTCTGCACAGTGGCAGTTTTGCGAGATGTTCTACTGACTGACAAAGCTTTATTTTTTAGCTTTACTGCAACAGCTAATGTTCAGATTGATATACTGATATATGTAGCTGTGAGTATACGATTACAGCATAAAACCCCTGATGCAGCCTTTTGGCGAAACTCAGCTTGTATTTTGAGTCGGGCTTTTCTAATAAAAGTCTTTCCACGGTGTAAGGTAGTCCCCTTTGTTTTTCGCCTTGGCTACGTGGGACCACCTTCCGGTTTGTTTTCATTGGACCTTCCTCTGACTGATCAGCCACATGCTCCACCGGAGGACCCTCCTGCCCCAGGACCCTCGAGGCCTAGGCACAGGCTCCCACCACCCAGAAGCCCCGCCTACAGGGACACGGATTTCTCCGAAGAGGAAGTTGAGCCCCTGGAGGAAGGGGAACTTCCCTTGGGGACAGAGCCACACCGAACCATGAGACGCTTCTTCACAAAGGACGAGCTCCCGGATCTCGTATCCCAATGCCTAACGGAACTCGCTATCCCGGGCCAAGGCACCTCGGGGGAACCTAGAACGAACCCCCTGCTGGAGGGCCTTCGCCAGACGTCTCGTCATTTTCCTCTCTTACAGGCGGCACAAAAGCTAATTGGCCTGGAATGGAATGCCCCGGAGTCCACATTCAAAGGGGGACAAGCCTTGTCGGCCATGTACCCCCTGGACCCAGCGACCAAGGAGCTTCTGGCATGCCCTAGAGTGGACGCCATAGTCTGCGAGGTCACCAAGCACACTACCATCCCAGTGGAGGGAGGAGCGGCGCTCAAGGATGCACATGACGGCGCCTGGAAGCCATCCTAAAACAGTCATTTGAAGTTGCAGCCATGTCTCTGCAGATTGCGGCCTGCTGCACCGTGCCTGCCTATCACAAGCCAGGAACAACACTCCGGGAGAAGACATGGAGCCAGCAGTATCATTCCTCACTGACGCTGCCTCCGATCTAGTGCGCACAGCAGCCAGAGGAGTGTCGTTCGCAGTAGCGGCCAGGAGACAACTCTGGCTTCGAAATTGGTCGGCTGACGCCTCTTCCAAGACGCGCCTCACGAGGATGCCCTTTGAAGGATCCCTCCTGTTTGGCAGCGAACTAGAGAAACTGGCCAACAAATGGGGCGACTCCCCATTACCACGCATGCTGGAAGACAAGACGAAGAGAAACCAGTGTCCCTTCAACAGGTCCGCCAGGGGCAGAAGCTCACAGCGCTTCAACCCCTACAAGAGCAACAATCAAGCACCCCGCCCTACAGGCAGGAACCAGTCCTTTCGGACCAAGCACAACAAGAGGGGAGCTAGCTCGGGGACAGGCCCCAGTCGTGCCCCACAATGAGAATCAGCCAACCCATCCAAGGGAAGAAGCCATAGGGGGCAGACTAGCCCTATTCTACCGCAGATGGGTCGAGATAACTTCGGACAAGTGGGTCCTAGCCATCATCCGGGAGGGGTACTACCTGGATTTCCTTCGAACCCCTCCAGACAGGTTCGTGGAATCCCCCTGCCATGACCTCCTCAAGAGGGCGGCAGTGGAAGCTACTCTATCCAGACTTCTGGCCCTCGAGGCCATAACCCCGGTGCCTACACAGGAAATGAATACTGGACATTACTCTATCTACTTTGTCGTACCCAAGAAAAGGGTACATTCAGGCCTATCCTGGACCTCAAGTCGGTCAACCGCCACCTAAGGATCCCCCGCTTCCGCATGAAAACCCTACGATCCGTCATACGTGCAATACAACCAGGAGAGTTCCTCACATCCCTGGATCTTTCGGAGGCCTACTTATACATCCCAATTCATCAGGAGTCATCAAGGTCCTGGATCGTCACCATCAGTTCCGGGCACTACCCTTCGAGTTAGCCACAGCACCCTGGACGTTCACCAAGGTGGTGCGGCAACACTGAGGAAGGAAGGAATCCTCGTTCACCCTTACCTAGACGATTGGCTGATCAGGGCAAAGTCACCGGAGGAAAGCCACCAAGCGACCAGCAGAGTGATAACACTGCTGGAAAGCCTAGGATGGGTGGTCAACGCGGAAGCAAATCTCTAGGAGATCTCCGCCGTCCACATCGCCGGGAAAGACAACATCATGGCAGACTTCCTCAGCTGGGAAAGTCTAAACCTAGGAGAATGGAAGCTGTCGTCCACAGCCTTCCAGATGATAGTGAATCGGTGGGGGACCCCAGATATGGACCTTCTAGCAAGCAGATCCAACGCTCAAGTACCCAGATACTTCAGCCGCAGGCGGGGATCGATGCCCTGGTACAGACCTGGCCACCGGGGACCCTGCTATATGCCTTCCCGCTGTGGCCCTTGCTGGGAGCAATCATACACAAGATACAGCGACACAGGGGTCTAGTTCTTCTGGTGGCTCCAGATTGGCCAAGAAGACCCTGGTATGCAGACATGAGAAGACTACAGGCAGGGAATCCACTACCCCTGCCCCCACACAGAGACCTACTACAACAAGGTCCGATCCTTCACGAGGACCCAGCTCAATTCTCTTACCATTCTCTGGCCATTGAGAGGACCCGCCTGAGAGAGAGCGGATACTCGGGGGCGGTAATAGATAATCTCCTCCGAGCACGCAAGTTCTTCACATCTCTAACGTACATAAGGATCTGGAGAGTTTTTGAGGCCTGGTGCGAAGACCACAACGTCAAGCCACACTCCTCCAATGTCCCCGTGATCCTGGAATTCTTACAGAATGGACTACAGAAGGGTCTGTCCCTCAACTCCATCAAGGTACAAGTGGCAGCGTTGTCATGCTACGGCTCCGGGAGTGAGGGCAACAGCATAGCCTCACACCCAGATGTATCACGCTTCCTGAAAGGAGTCAAACACATCCGCCCACCACTAAAGTGGCCAGTACCTCTATGGAACCTCAACCTCGCTTGGAGTTCCTAGCGGGATCCGCCTTCAGACCCCTCCAAGGCCTGTCTCTCCGCCTGTTAACCTTAAAGACGGTGTTCTTACTGGCTGTGTGTTCTTACTGGCCGCATCTCGGAACTACAAGCATTGTCCTGCCATGAGCCGTTCTTCAGACTCACCCCAGGGTCCATCCAACTACGCACGGTGCCCTCCTTCCTTCCCAAAGTGGTCTCCCACTTCCACCTTAAACAAACCATCTTACTACCAACGATGGATGGCTTGAAGAATTCGGAAGAAGCCCGTAGTCTACGCCACCTCAACATTGGCAGACTCCTATCCAGATACCTGGAAATGGCGGAACCAGTACGAAAGACGGACCACCTTTTCGTCCTTCACAGCAGAAAGAGGCAAGGAGAAGCGGCCTCATGGGCAACCATTGCCCGCTCGATCAAAGAAGTCATCAAGGCGGCCTACGTAGAAGCGGGAAAACCTCCACCTCTACAGGTGAAGGCCCATTCTACCAGAGCCCAGGCAGTATCCTGGGCAGAAACTAGAATGTTGTCACCTGCCGAGATCTGCAGGGCGGCAGCGTGGTCCTCCATCCATACCTTCTCCAGATTCTACCGTCTGGATGTGCAGGCTCAGGAGGACACGGCATTTGCAAGGGCAATTCTAAGTGGACCACGGGCAGCCTCCCACCCGGTTCGGGAGTAGCTTTTATACATCCCATTGGTCCTGAGTCCATCTGCTACACACTAGGAAATGGAGAAATTACTTACCTGACAATTTCATTTTCCTTAGTGTGGACAGATGGACTCAGCATCCCACCCTTGGCTGCCGTTATACATGGTTTTTTGTCAATGAATCAAGGGTAAGCCATGTTTTCATCTACTTAGGGCATCCACCCTGCCGGGTGTCGATGCTTTCCAGTTGAGTACACTGGCGGTCTCCAGCTATAGTCAATCAACCAGTTCAAGTTAATCAAGTTAATCATGTTTTAAACGTTCTAACAAGTTATGAAGTTATTTAAGTTAATCATATTAAGTTAATCAGTCAGTCACACATATATCCACAATGCTTTTCGAGGAGAATACTGAAGAGCTGCACTTCCTGCAGGGGTATATGTACTAGGAGCTGACGTCAGATTGAAATCTGATCCTCCTCCAACTGCTAGCAGGAGTACACTATACCCATTGGTCCTGAGTACATCTGTCTACACTAAGGAAAACGAAATTATCAGGTAAGTAATTTCTCCATTCCTGTCAACTATTAAATTGATATTAGCTCTGCTCATTGTTACCATCTGAATCATAGGAATCCACCTCGTTGAAGTTCCTTGCCTGAAAAGAATTGTTTGTAGTTGAGATTATGTCAGCTAGAAGAGTCTGTGAGCTTCAGGCATTGGTTTCTTATCATACCTTCAGTTTTTTCAAAATGGAGTAATACCCACTCACCCAAAGTTTCTGCCAAAATTCGTTTTGGTTTTCCATCTAAATCAAGGCATTGTGTAACCTATGTTCTTTCCAGGGCCGCATGCACAGTCGATAAGAAGGCCCTACATTTTTTGGACTGTAAAAGGGCCTTGGCTTATTATTTGAAGAGAATTCAGGCCTTACAATTCTAAGAAACCGGGAATAGCAGCTGTCAAGTACACATTGTCCAACTGGGTAGCAGAGTGATCACACATTTCTGTGTTTGGCGGGCCTCCAGACCACTGTCAAGGCTTTTCAAGTGAGATCCATGGCTACTTCAGTGGCTCATCTGTGAGCTGTACCTATCGAAGACATTTGCAAAGCTGCAACCTGATCGTCAGATCACACCTTCATGTCCCATTACTGACTGGACACCCTATTCACGCAGTCATCTATTCCCCATGGTGGAATCTTTTATTCAGTAGTATTCCACTGCAGCCTTCAGCTTGGGACTCTCCATATATCATGGCAAATTCAATCCTGCTTGTAGATGAAGAAAGCAAGTCTGCTTAATGTAAATGGGGTTCGCTGTAGACAGCAGGATGAAATAACCATGCTTAATATTCATCCATATCCCTGGAGCTGAACACCAAGCTCAAGCTAAGGTCTACAAACAACTGAGGGTCTCATGAGGCAGCACCTGTGCAGGAACTCTCAGACATGCTCAGTAGAGCAAAACCTCTATGAGCTAAGAGAGAACGTTCATTCGGCATCGCCAAATGACATCATCTCATGTCATGGTTAATTCATCTTGCTATCTGCAGAGATCCCCATTTATGGTAAGCAAACTTGCTTTCCTGATCCAGACTTCAATTCCTTTTTCCTCCCCCATCTTTCTTTCCTTCTCACCATTCCTTCTTTTCCCTTATGCTTCTTTCCTAGTAACATATAAAAGATAATAATGATGGCAGAAAAAGACCAAATAATCTATCCACTCTGCAAGTTGCTTATTGGTAGTAACTGCCACTCTATGCAGGTTACTCCCATGCATTCTGTTAAGGGTAGTAATTACCTCTTTGTGAAGGTTACCCCCATGTGTTCTGTTAAGGATAGCATCATCTACTTCATGCAGGTTATCTCATGTGTTCTGTTAAGGATAGTAACTGTTGGTTTGTGCAGGTAACTCCCATGCATACTGTTAAGGGTTAAAACTGCCATGATATGCAGGTTACCCCATGCACAAATATTATACCTAAAGTTAATATAGGTTACCCCCTTCCTTCATTTCCAACATTAAGCCTTTAGGTATCCGCAGTGTTTATCGCATTCCCTTTTGAAATTCATTTACTGTTCTTGCTTCACTACTTCTTCCAGAAAGGCATTCCAGGTATTCACCACCCTCTGTGAAGAAATATTTCCTGATGGTGGTTCTGAATCATACCCCCTGAAGTTTCATATCGTGACCCCTAGTTGTACAGTTTACTATGCAACAGAAAAGAGTGATGTGTATCATTAATACCTTTCAAGTATCTAAAGATCTGTGTCAGATACCTGAAAAGTGCTAATGATGCATTTATCTGTCTGCCCCTCCTGCCTGATATACCGTCTTCATTTCCCTTCTCTGAGATACTCTCTGAACCCAACTCCAGATCCCTTTCTTTTCTTCTTCCCCAGCACCAATCTCTCAGATCCCTTTTCCTCTAATAAAGAACAAAACAAATTGGGCACAAATATCATAAAACCACTTTATTTTTATAAAGTAAGAAAATATTTTTCATTAGTAATTGCAAATACTTGCATAATTATGGCAATTTGCCACATAATTGCTGCAGAAGTTTTAAACATCTGCACAGAATTGCTAACTCTGGCTGCAGGATTTTGAAAAATCTGCCGCAGAAAATTGAGGCACTGTTTTATGGCTCACTTTGACTTGTCTTCCATTGAAGAGATTTGTAAAATGGCTACATAGAGTTCAGTCCATACATTTACTTCTCATTATTTCCTTAATACTGACTCTTGCCATGACAGCAACTTTGACCAGTTAGTACTAAAGAATCTTTTTAGCTGTTAACAAATTTTTGTTCAACTCCATCCCATCAAAGCTTGTTTTGTGATGGTAGGCATCTGTGGGTTGCCCCAGGAACGAGCAGCCTAATGTTTGGAGAAGTAAATCCAGGCCAATGACAGTGAGAGCAGGAAAGCTGGGTGTCTTTCACCTATAGAAACCACCTTCCCCTTGGGTTGAGCCGTCAGGTGCTGGTGTCCAGTGAGGCATGAGGAAAAGAGATAACTCCTGATACAAACAAGGATCTTGAAGCTTGGAACAGAATGAGTAGCTGGAGACACCCAGAATCCAGGAAGTTGATCAGGCAGTAACACAGAAGGTAGAAATTGGAGACAAGGAAGTTTTCTGGATTCAGGTAACAAGGACAGAGCTAGAGTACAAGGACCGGTAGATGGGACCAAGCTCTGGCAACTGATTGACAAAAAGCCTGAGTGTAAATACAAATCTAGGCAGGAAACAAGAGGGCCCTGAGGAGAAGTGAAGGGCATAGAGCTGAGAGGACTGGATAGGTAGTCCAAGCAACTCAGTCACCTACAGGCCAGAGGTGAAGTCTGTAATGGAGCCTTGTATTTTGCATGTGTTACGTCAAGGAAAGTATGGATGTCGGACTTCAAGACAACCCTTGGGAGTCCCCACATGTGTGACAGATTCATTCTGCTTGTCCATGAAGAAAAAGTTGCCAATTTATAACTGGTGGTCCCTATGGACAGCAGGATAATCTGTCACACATAGCCTCCCTTTGGTTTTCAAAAAATCTTTTCCTTTTTAAGCTCTGATGACTGAGGAGCCAGCCATGTATGTGCAAAATGCATTCTAGCAAAATAAGCATTCTGTTTTTATCACCATCACATATCATCATCCACATGTCTGATTATCCTGCTATCCACAGAGAACATAAGTTGCAGGTAAGCAACTTAGTTCTCTTGGCCCTACAAGGCTCAAATTGAACTGATCTTACAGCAGCTACAAATTGTGGGGGAAAGTATAATGAAGGGAACAGCATCTGAGGCAGAAGGGATGTGAGAAAGGAACATGAGGGGTTTCAGAGTAGATGTGCAGGAGGGGAGAGGAGGAGGAGGTGGGTGAGAGCAGAGGGTTTAAATGCTGACAGGGTTGGAAAGGTGAGACAGGAAGAAAAATGAAACATGAGATGGGAGGGGGTTAGAAAAATAAGGAGTGAAAAACTAGAGGGGAAAGATGAGAAGGAGAAACAGCTGCGTCAAAAAGGAATATTTCAGAAGGGAAGAAGTACTGTATTAAAGAGGGGATAATAGAGAAAAAAGAGGAAAGGAAGTGGTGAAAAAGGAATAAAAATCAAACTGAAAACATAAGGAAAAAATGTTAGATACATTTTATTTTAAAGAAAATTTTAAAATTCTAGATTTTCAATAAAATGTATCTTTGTGTATACCGTTATATACAGATTTATACAAATATATCACAGAATTTAGTACTATCCTATCACAGTAAACTGGGGGCCTTTTGTTAAAGGCTGCTACAACATTTCTTTTACTAGATATCACATGTTATTTAAAGTTACCCCTGTAGAAATGCCAGCAATAACTTGTTTACATGGTCTAATGTGTTTGGCTCACAACTTTGGTTTCTTTTATAGATATACTTTAATGTTTTTGTAAGTTTTCTTGCTAGCTGAGCTAATTTGTTAATATAACTTTTGTTAATCTGTTGTAGCAGGGGTTTATTGACTTGTAGTTTTTTCTTTGAGTTAATTAATGTATGCACTCTTGCATTTAATCAGTGTACAGATGAGCATAAGCAGTCCACATTTTTAAAACAGATTTTTGATTAAATTTACAATAACTGAGCAGTGTGGCCAGAACAATTTGTCGATGATGAGGATGTTTCCAGATTCATACCTTATCTATGGTAAATATAGGGGGGCATGGGAGAATAGTTTAGGATCCTTTTAGTAAAAATGTTAGTCTACATCATTCCTGGCACCCTAGAGTTTGGTCCAAAGAAACAAACCGGAAACCGATCCAATATTGAGGTGGCAACCAAGAAAAAAGAACTGGTAAACACCAAGGGGCGGATTTTAAGAGCCCTGCTCGCGTAAATCCGCCCGGATTTACGCGAGCAGGGCCCTGCGCGCCGGTGCGCCTATGTTCAATAAGCCTACCGGCGCGCGCAGAGCCCCGGGACTCGCGTAAGTCCCGGGGTTTTCCGAGGGGGGCATGTCGGGGGCGGGGCCGAGTGGCGTGCCGTTTTCGGGGCGGGACGCAGCGTTTCGGGGGCGGGTCCGGGGGCGTGGTTTCGGCCCGGGGCGGTCCAGGGGCATGGCCGTGCCCTCCGGAACCACCCCCGGGTTGCGTCTAGGCGCGCCAGCGGCCCGCTGGCGCACGGGGATTTACTTCTCCCTCTGGGAGGCGTAAATCCCCCAACAAAGGTAGGGGGGGTTTAGACAGGGCCGGGGGGGTGGGTTAGCTGGAGGAAGGGAGGGGAAGGTGAGGGGAGGGCGTTAGCGAATTCCCTCGAGGCCGCTCCGATTTCGGAGCGGCCTTGGAGGGAATGGAGGCAGGCTGCGCGGCTCGGCGCACGCCGGCTACACGAAATCGGTAGCCTTGCGTGCGCCGATCCAGGATTTTAGCGGCTACGCGTGTATCTACTAAAATCCCGCGTACTTTTGTTTGCGCCTGGAGCGCCAACAAAAGTACGCCAACGCGCTGTTTTTGAAAATCTACCCCCAAGGATTCTTAATTCTTTATTCAGCACTAAGCATCAGAAAAGCCCGAATCAGGTCACGTTTCGCTCATTTGAGCTGCTTCAGGGGCTAATAAAAACCTATAGCACTAGATGCCAAAGTAGCCTGCATCCAGCAGATCTACTTCAGTGTCTGTGCATCGCTTAAAGCACCTTAATGAGAAACTCTGAAACCGCCAGAATATACAGGACAGAAACAAATGCCGCAGCGAATAGTTCAGCGCCCAACCGGAAAAGAGTTGGGCCCACAAGTATTTGCATTTCTGCAGATGCACACATTACCAAAAAACTAGCTTGCTGCTGAAGATTTTTTTTTTCACAATTTTATGTTAGTAATCCATTTTTCTAATTTAACTTTATTCGTTTCAGTGATTACATCCAATAAATTCTTGTTGAGAACAGCACAGAACAAGCAAATATCAAACGATAGTAAGAACATAAGAAATTGCCATGCTGGGTCAGACCAAGGGTCCATCAAGCCCAGCATCCTGTTTCCAACAGAGGCCAAACCAGGCCACAAAAACCTGGCAATTATCCAAACACTAAGAAGATCCCATGCTACTGATGCAATTAATAGCAGTGGCTATTCCCTAAGTAAACTTGATTAATAGCCGTTAATGGACTTCTCCTCCAAGAACTTATCCAAACCTTTTTTGAACCCAGCTATGCTAACTGCACTAACCACATCCTCTGGCAACAAATTCCAGAGCTTTATTGTGTGTTGAGTGAAAAAGAATTTTCTCAGATTAGTCTTAAATGTGCTACTTGCTAATTTCATGGAATGCCCCCTAGTCCTTCCATTATTCGAAAGTGTAAATAACCGAGTCACATCTACTCGTTCAAGACCTCTCATGATCTTAAAGACCTCTTTCATATCCCCCCTCAGCCGTCTCTTCTCCAAGCTGAACAGCCCTAACCCCTTCAGCCTTTCCTCATAGGGGAGCTGTTCCATCCCCTTTATCATTTTGGTTGCCCTTCTCTGTACCTTCTCCATCGCAACTATATCTTTTTTGAGATGCGGCGACCAGAATTGTACACAGTATTCAAGGTGTGGTCTCACCATGGAGTGATATAGAGGCATTATGACACTTTCCGTTTTATTAACCATTCCCTTCCTAATAATTCCTAACATACTGTTTGCTTTTTTGACTGCTGCAGCACACTGAGCTGACGATTTTAAAGTGTTATCCACCATGATGCCTAGATCTTTTTCCTGGGTGGTAGCTCCTAATATAGAACCTAACATCGTGTAACTACAGCAAGGGTTATTTTTCCCTATATGCAACACCTTGCACTTGTCCACATTAATTTAATCTGCCATTTGGATGCCCAATCTTCCAGTCTTGCAAGGTCCTCCTATAATGTATCACAGTCTGCTTGTGATTTAACTACTCGGAATAATTTTGTATCATCCGCAAATTTGATATCCTCACTCGAACCTTCCTTTCCAGATCATTTATATATATATTAAAAAGCACCGGTCCAAGTACAGATCCCTGAGGCACTCCACTGTTTACCCTTTTCCACTGAGAAAATTGACCATTTAATCCTACTCTCTGTTTCCTGTCTTTTAACCAGTTTGTAATCCACGAAAGGACATCGCCTCCTATCCCATGACTTTTTAGTTTTCGTAGAAGCCTCTCATGAGGGACTTTGTCAGACGCCTTCTGAAAATCCAAATACACTATATCTACCGGTTCACCTTTATCCACATGTTTATTATCTCTGAGCACCTGTATTTCAAAAAAACAAACCGTCAAATCAGATCCCAACATCAGGCCAGATTGCTGATCCCTTCTCCTAAACTAACTAAACATGTATCTACAAAAGAACGCTCGCTCATCATAGCAGGAACCACAATGTGGAACAATATACCCTTGAAGCTGCGCCTGATATAGCACTGTCCAATTGGTTATCCTCCTTCCACCAAATTTCTGTGATGCCAATTATGTCAATCTCATCATTTGCTGCTATACACTCTAACTCTCCCATCTTACTTCTTAGACTTCTGGCATTGGCATACAGACAATTCAAAGTGTGTTTTTGTTTGTTTTAACAACCTGCTTTTCAGTTGTTTGGGATAATTCGGAGATCATTAGCTTTGGTGATTTTTTACATATAGGCATATGGACTATGTTTGCTGTTAATGGAACCTCTCTGTTGGGATGCCCTAACTCTCCTGTTTCATTAGTATCCTTCTAGGATACATTTCTCCGAACCATGCACCGCTGAGTGACTGTCGGCTTTCCCCCTTGTTCTAGTTTAAAAGCTGCTCTATCTCCTTTTTGAAAGTTAGTGCCAGCAGCTTGGTTCCACTCTGGTTAAGGTGGAGCCCATCCTTTCGGAAAAGTCTCCCCTTTCCCCAAAGGTTTCCTCAGTTCCTTACAAAGCTGAATCCCTCTTCCCTGCACCATCGTCTCATCCACGCATTGAAACTCTGGAGCTCTGCCTGCCTCTGGGGACCTACACATGGAACAGGAAGCATTTCAGAGAATGCCACCCTGGAGGATCTGGATTTTAGCTTCCTACCTAAAATCCTAAATTTGGCTTCCAGAATCTCTCTCCCACATTTTCCTATGTCGTTGGTGCCTACATATACCACGACAGCCGGCTCCTCCCCACCACTGTCTATAATCCTATTTAGATGACACGTGAGGTCTGCCACCTTCGCACCAGGCAGGCAAGTTACCAGGCGGTTCTCACATCCACCAGCCACACTGCTATCTACATTTCTAATAATCGAATCACCAACTATGATGGCCAGCCTAACCCTTCCCTCCTGGGCAGTAGCCCTGGGAGACTTGTCCTCAGTTCGAGAGGACAATACATCACCTGGAGAATCAGGTCCTTGCTACAGGATCACTTTCTGCAACACCAGGGTGATGTTCTCCTACTGGGAGACCTTTCTGATCCAAGGCAGCACTAGGGCTGCCAGACTGGATTTGGGACTTGGCTACTATGTCCCTGAAGGTCTCATTAATGTACCTCTCTTGTCTCCCTCAGCTCCTCCAAGTCTGCTACTCTAGCCTCCAGAGATCGGACTCGTTCCCTGAGAGCCAGGAGCTCTTTGCACCGAGTGCACACATACAATCTCTCACCGGCGGGTAAAAAATCATACATGTGACACTCAATGCAATCCACCACGATCCAAATCCTCAATTCATAGGATACTATTTATTTAATAATAATAAAGTAACCCATTATTTTTTTATATCTGAATACAAAAAAAGAAAATATCTGAAAAAGATTCAAAATCATGTTTTCTTCTGCAGTAATAAACTCAGAATAGAGGTTACTTCAGATGGGATTAATATATACTGTAATTCAACACATTAAACACACCTCAAAGTTTCTGGAGGTAGAAGATGGCTCCCCCAAGCCTTATCAGCCAGTGGGGAGTGATCCTATACAATGATGTGCATCTAAATAAGCTGTCAGTCAACTGTATATTTGTGTTCAAATGATGGTCAGCCCTTGGGAAATAGGGTGGAGAATTGGGAAAGTGCATGAATAGAAGGCATTATTAATGGCCATTCTGAGAATAAATCTAGCAGCACTATTAGTTTTTGGATCCCTAGTGAAATGGTCTCATCTGTTGTCAAGTCCTTACGATTTTCTTTTTTTTCTTAAAACTTTCCTGTTTAGAAGACCAAGAATATTTTTTCCATAATGGGACTTATCTCTGTTTCCAAACACTATTACATCAATCACTTCTCTTCCTTTAAATTTAACATCACTAGTACTTTCTTTCTATAAAATCATGACAATAATGATGTTCTTTCTAAGGTGCATGAGAGACTGTGGAGACCTCTCTCCATCAGGCACATTCCAGCTTGTCTGGGGTTTAAACTGCTCTGGATTGGCAACTCCTCCAAACTCTGGGGCTCTGTCCAGTTTAATCCATGGGACAGCTGGAGTGCAGAGATGAGGAATCTTTTGTGAATGATGAGCATTAGCAATGATGAGACACTTCAAAAGGCCACAATATCTGATTTTGGGGAAGAGATCCCTCTCTGACTAGGAGAGTTCTCCCTCTTATCGCAATGATCCCTTCCCAGAAACAGCTAATGTTACCCTTACCTTGACTCTAGAGACGTTGCATCACACAAATTCAAATAGGGGAGAGCAGGCAGGATGAGGCAAAGGGTTTGGCTTCCATCCTGGGGCCCTTAAAGGAATATAACCTGGCTCTCTTAATTGATTAAAATGTAAAAGTTTCTTGTGCCAGGGACCATGTGAATTGGTGGAGGAAAGGTTGGGAAACAAAAAATGTTGGTCCATGGAACTGAAAGGGCCTGTACAAAGGCCATCCAAATAATCAATGTGCCCCGCTGAATGACCACCACTGGCATACTGTGCTCCTGGAAGCCATATCCAACTCCACCCCAGTCATTAGCCGTGCATCTGGCCTTATACTCTGCTTTGTGCCTACCCAGCATGGCTAACCTACTGATGGTGCTTTGCAGTTGCTCAGCCACCAGCCTACTTTACTTCTCGTTCCCTCCTTCTCACCACGTATTCCCCAGAAGTAGGCCACTGACTTGAGCTGGTTGAATCTTGTTTCTAGCAGGCCTGCCCCCATCTCCAGGGGTGGGGAAGTGATACTCTGTTTGAACAGAACCTTTTTTTGGGGGGAGGGTTCAGCAACCAGATGATTCAGCCAGAGCTGTGCCTGGAGTGTGGCAGAAGGAGCAGAGCAAAAACTCCTGCTGTGATTTATTTTGGGGAGGAGGGAGCATTGCAGAAGCTCCTGCCAATGGAGGAAGGAGCAAGTGTGGCAACAAGAAGGGTGGTCTTGCCATAATCCAGAGGTTCTCCATCCCTTCCTTAGAAGGAAAGTAGGTCAGTAATAAAATATAAATAATTTGAGGCCTTCGTAAACTATCCTGTTAGACATTCAAGAAAGTATAACTAACCAGTTCCAGAATTTGTACACAAAGTAGCATCCTGTTTCTCTTAGGACAAGAAAGATGGTAGTCCTCACACATGGGGTGACTTCATCGAATGGAGTCCGGCACAGAAAACTTATGTCAGAGTTTCTAGAAACTTTGACTGGCACATTGAGCATGCCCAGCATGCCACTATCCATGCATCCACACAGGGTCCCTCTTCAGTCTCTTCTTTTCGACAGAGCTTTGTCTCGTGGTTGTAGAGCTCATGCTCTTTTTTTATCTTCGGAAAGGATTTTTTCTGCACCAGGTCCCTCCCCATTCCTCCCAGCCTTAGTCGGCAGCACGGTAAGTTTTGCCTTCTGTGCATTTGATTCCCAGTAGCGATATCCTCCGGTGTCCACCGCGCGCTGGTCTTCTTTTTGTCATGACATCGGGTTTTCGTCAGTGCTCTCGCAATATGTCCCTTACGGATCCGCACAAGGTGTGTATCCTTTGCTTGGGGGCATCCACAATATCTGGGGATGCTATTTTTGCATCCAGATGACCTCTAAGGGCTGCTGCACCTACCTGGACAAGATGGAGAAGCTGCTGGAGTCCAGGAAGTCCGAGCCTTTGACACCAGCCTCTGGTTCATCGACCCCGAAGGGGCGCAGAGAGCCAATGGACACTGATCCCTCAGTGGTCACCCCTCCTCCAGGGCCTCTGGTGGAGAGTGGGACCAGAGATCGGCCTTCATCGGCCTCCTCTTGCTCGAGGACTTTTGGATTATCTTCATCCTTGCTGCTGGGGAAAGACCGAGCCGAGCACTGTGGGAAGTCTCAAAAACATCGCCACTGGTCTCTATCCTTGCACGGTGCAGGGCTCAGGGTGGCACTGGCATCTGCTGTGATACCTCCTCGCCACGGGGTTGCTATCACCCTCCATCAAGGCCGAGGGTCCGAGGTGATCCCCACCAATCCCGGTGCCAAGTGCTGATTCCCCTCAGGGCCCCAAGAGGGATCTGGCTATGCTTCCTCCTCCTCAGGCTATCCTGTCCTCGGCAGCCTTCGAGGAGGAGCTTGATCACAGGGTGCAGCTGGCAGTTGTTTGAGCCCTGCAGCCAGCCATCGAGCCGCTGCCCCCACCTGTGCCGGATCCTGCCCCTTCGATGTTGGCACCGCTGCTGGAGCTCCTCGACATTCTGCTCAGTGTTCTCCCCACGCAGCCGATGCCGGTGCCCAGGGTGCCATCGATGCCACCTTCTCCCGATGCCATCCCCATTGTGGAGTCCTCTGATGAGGAGGGGCTTTCAAAGCCGGAGGGGCCATCGAGGCCTTCAGTTCCATGGCTAACGTTACCCAGTCCAGCTCTGGGTACTTCAGAACCCTTGGAGCTGTTGGTGCCCTAGCTGCCGAAGCCATTGGTCCTGGGAAGGCCTCCTCCACAGGTGTCTCAGGGCGATCTTAGCGATGATGACGCCCCTTATGACCCGTGGGAGGATGATACCTTCGAGTCTTCTTCTGATGACTCCGGTGACCTTCCTTCAGACCAGTCTCCTCCAGAGGAGCGCCGCCGGTCCCCGCCTGAGGACTTAACCTTTGCTGGTTTTGTGCAGGTGATGGCTGAGGCCATTTCATTCCAACTTTTTAAAGAGGAGGATGCCAGACACAAGATACTGGAGGTTCTCCAGTTTGTGAATGCCCCAAAGGAGGTGGTGGCAGCTCCTGTCCATGAGCTTTTCAAGGAATTGCTCCTCCAGTGAGCAGGAAGGCCTATTCTATGTATTTGGTCTAACAGACTACAGCGTTTGAGAAGCATCAGTTCCCTCACCAGTTGGTTGTATTGGAGTCCGGCCTTAAGAGGGCCAAGTGCTCTCGTACCCACACCTCCACCCCTCCAGGATGAGAACACAGGGTGCTGGATGCATTAGGTA
This sequence comes from Rhinatrema bivittatum, assembly GCF_901001135.1. NCBI lineage: Eukaryota > Metazoa > Chordata > Amphibia > Gymnophiona > Rhinatrematidae > Rhinatrema > Rhinatrema bivittatum. The sequence goes on from NC_042623.1 coordinate 112,617,050, forward strand.
GGAAGGTGTTTCAGGGCACCATGTTGATTGCCCAGATCATCTCCTACCGGCTTTATATGATGCAGTATTCTCGGAACCTCTGGAAGCAGATACAGGAGCTGACCAAGAACCTGCCTCAGCAGCAGCAGAACACGTTTTCAGCAGTCATCCAGCAGGGTCTGGAATACGGCAAGCATGAGGTGTGTTCCACCTATGATGATTTTGAGATGGCAGTGAGGGTGGCAGCCGCAGGAATTTGTGCCCACCGGATGCCCTGGCTTAGGGCCTCAGACCTCTATCCGGAGATGTAGGAGAGGCTCGTAGACCTACCCTGTACTGGCAACAACCTTTTTGGTGACAAGGTGAGGGATGCTGAGGCTCAGTTGAAGGACTGCAGAATCTCTCTGCCAGTTCGTCTGACCCGCCATATTCGGCCAGAAAGTCCTCGCATTAGGGACCAAGGAGATTCTTCTATCGCCAGAGGAAATACTATCCTCCCGCTTCTCACACCCGGACCCAACGAGTAGGCTTTAGGAGCGCTGTAGCAAAAGTGGATCCCCAGACCTCAACCGGTGCCCCAGACCAGTTCCACTACAGGGTTTTGACTGGCTGTGAGGGAGCATAAGCCTACCGCCCGTATCCTCGACGCAGGGCCCTCTGGTCGGGGGCTGACTACGGTTCTTCCTGGACTGTTGACCCTGCTTTACATCGGACCAATGGGTTCTATCCATCGTGCGTCGAGGGTACCGGCTAAACTTTCTGGGTGTCCCTTCAGACTCTCCTCCATGCCCATCTTGGGGTCAGTACTCGCATGAGGAAATATTGTTGGTGGAGGTCATCGCCCTTGTAACGGCCAGGGCCGTCAAGCCCATTCCACTGGATTTTAAACCCAGCTACACTAACTGCAATAATCACATCCCCTGGCAACAAATTCCAGAGTTTAATTGTGCGTTGAGTGATAAAGAATTTTCTCCAATTAGTTTTAAATGTGCTACATTCAAACTTCATGGAGTGCCCCCTAGTCCTTCTATTATCCGAAAGAGTAAATAACCAATTCACATTTACCCATTCCAGACCTCTCATGATTTTAAACACCTCTATCATATCCCCCCTCAGTCGCCTCTTCTCCAAGCTGAACAGCCCTAACCTCTTTAGTCTTTTCTCATAGGTGAGTAGTTCCATCCCCTTTATTATTTTGGTCGCCCTTCTCTGTACCTTCTCCATCGCAAGTATATCTTTCTTGAGATGCGGCGACCAGAATTGTACACATTATTCAAGGTGTGGTCTCACCATGGAGCGATATAGAGGCATTATGACATCGTCCATTTTATTCACTATTCCTTTTCTAATAATTCTCAACATTCTGTTTGCTTTTTGGACTGCCACAGCACATTGAGCCGACGATTTCAAAGTATTATCCAGTATGACACTTAGATCTCTTTCCTGGGTGATAGCGCCTAATATGGAACCTAACATCATGTAACTATAGCATGGCTTATTTTTCCCTATATGCATCAACTTGCACTTATCCACATTAAATTTCATCTGCCATTTGGATGCCCAATTTTCCAGCCTCACAATGTCCTCCTGCAATTTATCACAATCTGCTTGTGATTTAACTACTCTGAATAATTTTGTATCATCTACAAATTTGATTACCTTACTCATATTCATTTCCAGATCATTTATAAATATATTGAAAAGCACGGTTCCTAGTACAGATCCTTGAGGCACTTCACTGTATACCCTTTTCCACTGAGAAAATTGATTATTTAGTCCTACTCTGTTTCCTGTCTTTTAACCAGTTTGTAATCCACGAATGGACATCACCACCTATCCCATGACTTTTTACTTTTCTTAGAAGCCTCTCATGAGGAACTTTGTTAAATGCCTTCTGAAAATCCAAATACACTACATCCACCGGTTCACCTATATAGTTGGTATGAACACATCCTTAACATTTTTTAATAAACTAGTATAACATGGATTCAAAGAGCAAGTGGAAGGGTTCATTGAAGCAATGATATTAAAAACCTCTGTCTTAACCACCAATTGACACAAACTTCACAAAAGATGATCAGCTTTAGAAGGTGTTTTTGTCAGTGTAGGAAAGCCTGAGGCTTTCGTAGAGAAGTGTTTTATGAGAAGCTCACATTATATCGAGAGCTCTTACTCACCCTGAGACAGCCTAAACAGTTTAGGAGGTGCCACCATAGAGTGAACAATACGAAAGAGCACACAAGGGTGGTTGTTTGCCAACATAATTTTTTTGAGAAATAATTTTAGTATTATCACATACAGATCCATAACAATCCAAGTGGCTTTTGTATTGATATAATTCTTCTAATGTTTGGAGTCACCACCAGTGCCTTTCAGGCTGGTGTAAATTACAATGTAAGCTCAACAGCTAAGGCAAAAACCAACTGGCCTTTTCAGAATGCCTAGATATACAGGTATTAATAGGACCAATTTCATTGAGAATACATGTAGTAAGAGATTAGGGTCCCATTTCGCCATGGCAGCTACAACAGTGTATCAAAATCAGAAAAGATTCTTATGCAGTCTTAAAGTGTTAGCAATTGCTCCTTGCTTCACATAAAAGTGATTTTCTGTTGAACTTGCAGCAAACTGGGTAGTAATGGGATAATAAAAAATAAGTAGAAAATGATCAGACCACAGTACATTCTCCACTACCAAATTAGGGGACTGGGATCGTAACATAGATGTATTTAAAAAAAAATTACATCCATATATGACCTAATTTATGAGTAGCAACATTAACAATTTGTTACCAGCCCAGCGTAGACATGATATCAAGGAAGTGCTTTATATGAGGAGCAACTTGGCAGTGCATCAACGTGAATAATTAAAATCACCAATAATCAAGTTATTAAAATTGGCTTTAGATCTCATCAGTAATTCAAATATTGAAGAATACTTGTAAACTAGGTAAGAGGGGGATTGTAGACCCAAGCGTAAATGTATTGTTTTAATGCAAAATTAACAACCCACATGCACTATTTGAACCCAAATATTCAGCAGACATATTGTAACAACTTTTGTAAATAATTAAGAGCCCACAGCCCTTGCTGGGGAGCACACTGCCAAATCAGTATGCCCAGGGACAGTGGACTCAAAAAGAAACCTCTTGGTCGGTCAACAGTGAGAGTTGGAATGACAAGTTGACTTAGGGAATGGCCTCTGCTATTATTGACGTCAGTAGATGGGATGATCTTAGTGTTTGGGTACTTGCCAGGTTCTTGTGGCCTGGTTTGGCCTCTGTTGGAAACAGGATGCTGGGCTTGATGGACCCTTGGTCTGACTCAACATGGCAATTTCTTATGTTCTTATATACATGATGTTTATTAACACTCTTCAAAAAAGTGAAGCGGATTTGTGAGGCAAGACTTGCCTTGGGTAAAGCCATGCAGAATTTGTTCTTTTAAACCATGTCTTTCTATATGTTATGTGATTTTGATATTTAGAACACTTTCCACTATTTTTCCTGGCACAGAAGTCAGGCTAAATGGTCTGTAGTTTCCTAGATCGCCTCTGGAGCCCTTTTTAAATATTGGGGTTACATTAGCCATCCTCCAGTCTTCAACTACAATGGATGATTTTAATAATAGGTTACAAATTTTAACTAAAAGATCTGAAATTTCATTTTTTAGTTCCTTCAGAACCCTGGGGTATATACCATCCGGTCCAGGTGATTTATTACTCTTCAGTTTGTCATTCAGGCCTACCACATCTTCTAGGTTCACTGTGATTTTTGGTTCAGTTCATCTTAATCATTACCCATGAAAACCTTCCCCGGAATGGGTATCTCCCCAACATCCTCTTCAGTAAACACTGAAGCAAAGAAATTGTTTAATCTTTCCGCAGTGGTCTTATCTTCTCTAAGTGCCCCTTTAACCCCTTGATCATCTAATGGTCCAATTGACTCCCTCACAGGCTTTCTGCTTTGGATATATTTAAAAGTTTTTACTGTGAGCTTTCGCCTCTATGGCCAACTTCTTTTGAAATTCTCTCTTAACCTGTCTTATCAACGTCTTACATTTAACTTGCCAGCGCTTATGCTTTATCCTATTTTCATCTGATGGATCCTTCTCCCAATCTTTGAATGAAGATCTTTTGGCTAAAATAGCCACTTTCACCTCATCTTTTAACCATACTGGTAATCGTTTTGCCTTCCTTCCACCTTTCTTAATGTGTGGAATACATCTGGACTGTGCTTCTAGGGTGGTATATTTTTAATAATGTCCTTACCTCTTGCACACTTTTTACCTTTGTAGCTGCTCCTTTCATTTTTTTTCTAACTATTTTTCTCATTTTATCAAAGTTTCCCTTTTGAAAGTTTAGCGCTAGAGCCATGGATTTACGTACTGTCCCCCTTCCTATAATTAATTCAAATTTGATCATATTATGATCACTATTGCCAAGCGGCCCCACCACCGTTACCTCTCTCACCAAATCCTGTGCTCCACTGAGAATTAGATCTAAAATTGCTCCCTCTCTTCTGTTCCTGAACCAATTGCTCCTTAAAACTGTCATTTATTTCATCCAGGAATCTCTAACATGTCCTGATGTTACATTGACCCAGACAGTATTGGGGTAATTGAAATCTCCCATTATCACTGCACTACCAATTTGGTTAGCTTCCCAATTTCTCTTAACATTTCACTGTCCATCTCACCATCTTGGCCAGGTGGACGGTAGTATACTCCTATCACTATACTTTTCCCCAACACACAAGGGTTTTCTACCCATAAAGATTCGATTTTGCATTTAGTCTCATGCAGGATCTTTATCCTGTTGGACTGTATGCCATCCTGGACATTAAAGCACCACCCCGCCTCCCAGATGTTCCTCTGTCATTGCAATATAATTTGTACCCCGGTATAGCACTGGTCCCATTGGTTATCCTCCTCCCACCATGACTCTGAGATGACAATTAAGTCTATGGCATCATTCACTGCTATACATTCTAATTCTCCCATCTTACTTCTTAGAATTCTAGCATTAGCATACAAACATTTCAAAGTGTGTTTTGTTTGTATTTTCATTCTGCTTTTTAATTGATAGGGATAAATGGAATCTTTTAGCTCAGGTGAGTTTTTAATTACAGGCACTTGGACTACTTTTCTTATTATTGGAACCTCACTATTGGGATGCCCTAATTCTAATGCATCGTCAGTATCCTTTGAAGATAACCTTCCTCTGAACCATGCGCTGCTGAGCGACTGTCTGCTTTCCCCTTTGTTCTAGTTTAAAAGCTACTCTAACTCCTTTTTAAAGGTTAGCGCCAGCAGCTTGTTTCCACCCTGGTTAAGGTGGAACCCATCCCTTCGGAAAAGACTCCCCCTTCCCCAAAAGGTTTCCCAGTTCCTTACAAAACTGAATCCCTCTTCCTTGCACCATAGTCTCATACATGCATTGAAATTCCGGAGCTCTGCCTGCCTCTGGGCGACCTGCGTGTGGAACAGGGAGCATTTCAGAGAATGCTACCCTGGAGGTTCTGGATTTCAGCTTTCTACCAAAGAGCCTAAATTTGGCTTCCAGAACCTCCCTCCTACATTTTCCTATGTCTGTGCCCATATTATTTATTTATTTTATTTAGCAATTTTATATACCGATAGCCGCCTGCACATCGTACCGGTTTACACGAAACAACAAATGCAGGCCGCTAACAATTAAGCGTAACCTTTACAAGGAACCCAGAACAGCGAACAGATACATTTTTTGCAACGTTAAATTGAAACGAGGGCTATACCAAGGGAAAATACTAAAGTATAATACAAATAGTCAGCAATACTAGAGTATAATACAAATAGTCGGCAAATTACACAAAAGTAATGTAGGTGTATATACAAAGAGAACACTTGGCAGAGGGTAGAGGTAGAAGTGGATAAGGCGAAAATACGGGATAATGGGGAGGGGGGGTAGGAAGGGAAGGGGTCCTTCGTGTGTTTCAAGGGGGGAGGGTGAGCATCGAATGGGAAAAAAGTGAGGTAGTCAAGAGGGGGCAGTTGAAAAAGGAAGTTGGGTGAGAAAACGTAAAGGCCTGTTGAGGTGGCGCAGGGTTGTCAGAAGGATGAGAAATTTAGGAGAAGGCCTGTTTAAACAGCCATGTTTTAAATTTTTTTTTGAACTTGTGTATGAGGGTTTCGGTACGGAGGTCATGTGGCATTGCGTTCCAGAGGGTCGGGCCAGCCAGCGAGAGTGCTCTTTTTGTAGTGGAGGAGAGTTTGATGAATTTAAGAGAGGGCAGATGTAGCGTTCCCTGTAAGATAGTGCGAATTGGTCTCGAGGAGGTGTAGGGCGTGAAAGGTGGGTTGATCCAGTGAGTGTTGTCATTCACAATAGATTTGTGAATGAGGGAGAGGACTTTATATTGTATTCTTGAAGCAACTGGAAGCCAGTGCAGCTCTATCAGGGAGGGAGTAATATGGTCTGTCTTTCTGGAATTCGTTAGAATACGAGCAGAGGCATTTTGCAGAAGTTGAAGGGGTTTGATAGACGAGGAGGGGAGGCCGAGTAACAGGGAGTTACAGTAGTCTAATTTGGCAAAAATGATAGCCTGGAGAACTGTACGGAAATCAGAGAAATGTAGTAGGGGTAGGAGTTTTTTAACTGTATGTAGTTTAAAATAACAGTCTTTGAGGATGGCGTTTATGAATGGTTTTAGGGTAAGGTGATTGTCAATGGTGGTTCCAAGATTACGGGTGTGTTGGGATAAAGTGATGGGGGGAATGATAGGTGTGTTGGCAGGTGGAGGGAGAGACGCAGAGATGATGAGCTCAGTTTTTTGAGGGTTCAGGGCAAGGTGCATGTCGGTGAGGAGTTGATTAATGGAGGAGAGGCACAACTCCCAGGATTGGATGGCATTTTGAAGTGAGTCTGTGTATGGGATGAGAATTTGAACGTCATCAGCGTAGATGAAGTGGTCAAATCCTAGTTTTGTGAGGAGATTGGCTAAGGGGAGCATGTAGATATTGAACAAAGTATCATATGTACCACAACAGCTGGTTCCTCCCCAGCACTGTCTAAAATCATAATTGAGCACCTGCTTCCTTAACGCGCACCTATCCACCTCTCTGGGGCACCCAGTGCTAAATGCGAATGGGCTTCTGTGGTAAAAAGGAGGTGCTGAGGGAAATTGCATGCCCCTAGTGCCTCCTCGGCAGCAGGCACACGGGATAGGTGGCTGTCAGCCACTTAGAAAAATGGACGCTCAATTTTAGAGTGTCCGTTTTCCTAACCTGACCGCCAGCACACGTTTTTGTTTTGGTTTTTTTTTGAGACATTTCTCATTTGTTAGTTCCTCCGACTTAATATCGCCATGATATTAAGTCGGAGGAAGTACAGAAAAGCAGTAATTTCTAGAGCTGGTGTTAATTTTTGAGAGTAAAAATGTGCGCCTCTGGAACACTTTTTTGCATGTGATGAGCGCTATTACCTACGCACGTTTTAGATGCGCTAACCCCCATTTTGCATCAGGGGGTATGGATGCATGTCCATCTATGCGCTGGATGACATCAATCCTTCAGGCAAAGTATCAGTGCATTCATTGTTGTTGGTAGCATCCATTCCTCGCCGGGACCGGCAAAATCGGGTAAGCTACACCCGAAGAGAGCGTCCTCGCTGGGACCAGCAGGACGTGAACCACCCGAAAAGAGATTAAGGCCAGGGTCTCACACACCCTCTGAGCCTCGTTCAAAAGCCGGGGATTCGGTGGGTGAGCCACGGCACAAAGTACCAGAGAGTACTTTTTCAAAAACTGCGCCGAAATCGCACCACGATGCTTCAGGAACGAAGCACGGACACGGCGCGTCTGCAGCACATCGCAGTCACGAAGCATCGAAGTGTCATTCGAAGCACGGAGCACCTTCGACGCAAGGAACAGCTTCGACGCACAGAGTTACGGCGCACGGAGCAAATACGGCGCGAAGCCCATTCCACGACGCACCTACGGAGCATATATTGATTAGGGATGCTCCAACAACATATGGTGCCAAAACAATGCATTTACAATCAAGTGTATCAGAAAAGCATCAACAGAAATCTTCAAAATCAAGAAATTCATCAAAAATATCAACTTCTGAAATTGATATTCAAGGCCTCTCATCATCGGGATCTTCTCCTAGTGGTAGCTCCTTCGTGAGTCTCTCATCACTTTCCAGAGAGAAGAGACGTTCTTCTACATTACAAATACCATTAACAAAACATATTCGACCTTCCCAGGTTATACCTCCTCAAAGTCAACCTAAGGGACAGGTACCAAAAGATATTTTGCTTGCGACAATTCCAACACGAATCCCAAAGCAAAAGATTCACATTCCTCCACAAGGTACTTTGGCTGCATCAACTATGATGAAAATCTCAGATATTCTCTCCTCTTTTTTCCAAGAATTGGAAAACACAAGGGAATTACCACCACAGCATTCTCCAGAAGATTCTCCTGAATCGCCTACAGGGTTACAACCTCTAAAACCGGCAAAAGATGATACCATGACTCAACCCATCAGCCCAGGTTCTCCAGAATCAGTTTATTCCGAAACTTCCTCAATGGGTATGCCATCTGACCCTCAGGAAGGTTTACCTGAACCATATTCTCCTCCGGAGGATCTCACTTATTCAGAATTTGTTGAGAAAGTAGGCAGTCTTCTTCAAGTAGAAATGGGAAGAATTCCTGACCCAAGAGCTGAAATGCTCGGTATCTTAAAGATCTTCGAATCTCCTCCCGAGCCCACCGCTCTCCCACCTCATTCGGTATTAGAAAACCTACTCTTCAAGATTTGGAAGACTCCTTTCTCATCACCGGCTACCTCTAGAAAAATTGATATCAAATATAGGATGCGTAATTCAGTAATTTACAAGTCTGCCCAACTACCACACCAATCAATAGTGGTAGAATCAGCCTTATCCAAGGCAAAACGAAATAAGTTGCACTCAAATACCCCACCGGGCAGAGAAAATAAATGCCTAGATGATTTTGGAAAAAAGATCTATCACTCCTCTATGCTCACGAATAGGATACAACATCACCAATTTTACACTACGCAGTACTTATTTGAAACACTCCAAAAACTGCATCCACTGTGTATATCGGAAGACAACACACCACATCAGTCTTTCTTGGACATGGAAGAAGGACTTAGGCATTTATTACGCTCTATTTATGAATCTTTCGAATCTTCAGCAAGAGCGTCTGCTTCAGCTATTGCGGCCAGGCGTATGGCTTGGCTTAGAGCCAGTGCTATTCGGACAGATGTCCATGAGAAGTTGGCCGACATCCCATGTATGGGCGACAATCGCTTTGGAGATAAATTCGGAAATATAGTATCACATTTGAAAGAACAAAGTGCAGCGGTGCAATCTCTCACCACTCCTACAGATCCTCAGAATTCGCAACATCGATTCTACCCTTACCGTTGTCGGTATTATTCGAGACCTTACAACAGACCTTATACGCAGTATAGGTCTCAACAGTACGTACCTCCGAGAAATGCGGCCCAGCAGGGCGTTAGGGGTCGTGGTAGACAGCAAAGAACAGCAAAATAATTACCAACACCTCAGCAGAAACCATCAATATTATGTCATAAACAGAAAAAATTATTCTACATAGTTTAGATTATTTTTCCTAAGATTGTTTTGTCTTTCCCATGCTCAAGGTGAGTTACAATTAAGGTACAGTAAGTAGGTCCCTGTCCTACAGCCTTTATACTCTAAATTTAGCTGTTAGCTTGAAATCTTTGTACATATACAGTTTATATTGTATACTCTGAGGTCCATATTTGGAAGGGTTTGTTCTTAATATGGATTCTGGGACTTTGACAGATAAACCTGGGGTTTTAAATATGTCTTCCCCATCCCTGCTGACTGGATACGTTTCAGCCAGAAAAAAAAAAGTGATACGGGGATGTTCCAAGTAGCCAGGTAGCCCTGAATATCACTAAGTTCCCTAATGCCTGCGATAACGCCATATAATGCCTGTAATAAATAACGCAGCGTGAGATGCATATGCAAATTCAAAAATTTTTCCCAACTGGAAGGGGTTAGGGCGGAGTAAATTAAAATGAGGGGTGCTTAGCATTGCATGCAATAGCATAACATACACTATCACGGGTTTTAATGCCAGAAAGAACTACACCTTTTTTTTCCTGGCATTAAGCCTACAATAGCTATTACTGCCAAAACGGAATTTGCAATAAATATGGCAAATCCCGTTTCAAGCCGGGGGAGGGGGGGGGAGCCTTAGGGGAGGCACACATAATAATCAACTATTTATACCACTGTAAGAGGGGCCACTAGCACCTCAGGTGAGGTTTGGGGGGTGGGGTGGATTCTGGGGGGGCAGTTTTACATGCACAGTCATATCTAAGAACATAACAGATACCATCAGTGAAGATTTTATGTGATTTGGAGTGATGAAAGGTACACAAAGATGAGAATTGTACAATATACTCTTGACCTAGCTTGATGCACTTGATGCAAACCTCACTCCGAGTTGCTAGTGGTCTCTCTTACAATGGTATAAATAGTTTACTTATATGAGGGCCTTTATAAAGGCTCTCGCTCTCTCTCTCTCTCTCTCAGAGCAGGCCTAATGTTATCCAAATATGTGTATCCAGATAACTTTAAATCTACCTGCTATATTCAGAATATAGATGGGTAACTAGGGGGAAAAAAACCCTTCCAGGCCAGCAGTCCTGATCATCCAGCCCCCACCTCTAAAAAGCTTTTCAAATAAAATGTCAGGGCCTAGAGCCTTATTCTCCTCTCAAGCCATCAAAATAAAACGCTGTGGTTCATAGCAGCCCGAGGGCCCCCACCTTCCTCCCCCCAATGATTTTTAAAGAAAGCAGGCTGCCTCCAGGCCCTGTCCTGCCCATTACCTCACCCTCCCCAACACTGCCAATCCTGAGACCCTACAGGACCATACCCCAAACCATAAGGACCCACCAGGAGCTGGATTCAATCTACTTGTACTTCCCGCAACATCCTATGTTGCTCTTGCAGGAACACTGGTAATGCACACTACTAACATTGCTGTCAAGTGAGACTTTGACGCAACATTAATGCATACGTTACTAATGCTGCTTTGAGAGCAACATAGGACGATGTTGAGAGAGCAGTTAGTCTCTACCATGCTACCAGCATGTTCTGAGGGTTTGAAGTTTAAAGTTTTCCAGGTAAACATAGCATGATAGGACGTCACCTGCAGCAGATGGACGCCTGAGCCTTCTGCTCCCTACACGGCCCCGATTTTTACTATCAAAAACGACTCAGCCCCGGTCAAAAAGACTTAATTCTGCTATGTGAAGGGTGGCGGAATGTCTCCCAGGAAGAAGCCGGTAGATCTGAAACTCTTTTCCTGTGGTTCGAGGTTCGCAGCCTTAGATGAAACACCAGACCCTGGAGAAAGCAATATGGCCGTCGCAACCGCTAAGCCAATGGAGGGGAGAGAATCTCTTATGCCTGGTATGGAACTTACCAAGGAAGATTTTAAAAATTGGTTTCAAGAGATCCAGCGAGACATTAAATCCATTAAGGCAGATATGCAAGGCACCCTTAATAAGTTTCGTTTGGAGCTGGTAGATTTTGGGCAGCGCATCAAAGATGTGGAAGCTGCGATGGAAGATCAAAAATCCGAGATGACCCTTTTAAAAATGGAGATTGCAGGTCTCCAAAAAACAAATTCGGAGTTTGCACTTAAATTGAGAAAAGATCTCGAAGATCTAATATTCGTATCAGAGGCGTCCCGTAATCTGAGGCCTTCGAGGTTGCAGGCCTGGTAATACGGAAGATTTGCCGTGCAATTTTAAATGCGAGAGACAATGCTGATGATCTCAGAGATGATATTGTATTGGATCGGGCACACCAATCATTGGAGGCGCCAAAGAAGAACATCCCCAGAGACATAATAGCATGTGTTCATAGTTATCGCTTGAAAGAAAAAATCATGCAGCAGGCGAGAACCATGAGTAATATCCTCTGTGAAGGCCATAGCATAGCAATTTACAGCGACCTGGCCCCCATATCATTAAAGAAAAGGAAAGACCGCAGTCTGTAACATCATTCTTGCGCAGGGAGAATGTTCATTGCCGTTGGCTTTTTCCATGTGGACTGGCTTTCACTATAAGTGGAGTTACATCAAAGATCTACTCAGTAGAAGAAGCAACCCCAATTCTGGCTCCGCTGGGATTCTCAGCACAACCCAAGCCTGATAGCTCACGCCCGAAAGCAGCAGTGGAGATGCCCAGATGGCAGCACGTGGGCAAGAACAGCTCTAGACTCCGGTGCAAATCTCACAATCTCCCTCGGGAGGATGCCATGTGAAGAGGTGTTCATACAAGATTATGGGGACAGTAAAACCTTGTTTACCACATTTTGGAAAATGATCTACAGGGCTCTCAGCATTGCTCAAAGGGGATGATGTCGTGATATCTTAACAAAGTTTTTTGTTTCATTAGTAGTTGTGGGTGGGGGGATGTGGGTATGCACTCCCTCAGAGAGGCACTACTGCGGTGGTGGCAGTTACAGTGTGTTGGGGTGGGGAAGGGAATATATAGGTGGGTAAGAGAGGGAGAGGACAGCTTTTCAGGGTTGACAGGGGATATGTTTTTATACTGAAAGCAGACGTTTTCTCTTGATTCTAGCTCCAGAAGGGGTTTTTTGTCCTATTATTTGGAATGGTTGGGTAACTATGTAATTATTAATGGCTACCGTTAAGTTTGTTTCATTAAATGTTAAAAGTTTAACTTCCCATTATGAAAGAAACGCTCTGTTTAAAGAATTGCTCTCCCTGAAAGCTTCAATTACATTTATACAAGAAACGCATTTGCGTGAAAAAGATGAGAGGTTATTATTCTCCCCACAGTATAACCACATAATTCTTGCAGCTAACTCTCCATCTCATAAATATACTGGAGTTGGGGTCCTCATCTCTTAAGGACCTGAGGGCTCGGGTGGAATCGGTGTACTGTGATGAGGAAGGACATTTTTTGATTGTGCACCTTCGTACACAACAGGAGTTACTCGTATTGGTTAATATTTACTGCCCAAACGTGTTTCAGAGAGAGCTTTTCCAAGAGCTAGATAAGATATTGTTGCAATCTGAATGTGGAAAGGTAATAATGGGGGGGGGGGGGGGGGGCAATTTCAATATAGTCTGCAACCCCTCGGTGGATTGTTCTAAAGGGGGTGAACATCACTCCCCACTAGATAGGAAAGCTCTCCACAGTTTTAGGTCCAGGTGGAACTTATTTGATATCTGGAGGGATAAGCATTATGCAGAGCAGGATTATTTATACCTTTTACTCAATACCCCATGATATTTACACGAGAATTGATTTCTTCCTCATCAATAGATCCCTAGCGTTGGTCACTAAAGATGCCTGGATAGGGAACATTTCTTGATCAGACCATGCTCTGGAGTGGTGGGAAATGATACTGGACAGAGATTTTGGAAACTAAACAATTCTTTGATAAAGATCGAGATATAGAATTACAAATTAGGGCAGCAATCCTTGAGTACCTCCAATTTAATAAAATTTCAGATGTGAATCCAGTTGTTTTATGGGACTGCTGAAAGCCGTGCTTAGGGGGAGATTGATATCTATAGCCTCCTATAAAAAGAAAGTAAAAGGACGGCTGAGACAACTGATTGTCCAATTGAAAAAAATCTGAACAAGTACACAAAAGGAACCCCTCACTCAGGCTGTTACAAGAGCTAAGGGATATCCATTACAAATTGCAGGCATTAGAGATGGAGGAAGTGGTGTTTAAAATGGTTCTGCTGAAGCAGACTCATTATGAGCATGGTAATAAAGCTGGTAAGCTACTACCCCACACACTAAAGACCAAAATCTCTCAATCTCAAATAATAAAAATAAAAGATAGCAAAGGGACAATGATAATAGATGAAGACAAAATTAGGGATTGATTTAATCAGTTCTATGCTGAATTATATGCTAGAGACACCAATATTATTGACTCTAAAATTGACTCCTTTCTATCTGGTGTCAGACTTCCATGTTTAGACCAGGAGGTGGCAAGGAATCTGGGAGATCTGATTACCTCTGCTGAGGTGCTTGAGGCCATTGCAGAATTAAAAACTGAAAAAAACCCCAGGCCTGGATGGCTTTACCCCTTTATTCTATAAGAAGTTCAGAGGTAGTAGTGGGTCCTTTGGTCGAAATGTTTAATTATCTTAGGACAGAAGGTTTCTTGATACCGTCTTCCAACATGGTGGGAATAACCATAATCCACAAGCCTGGGAAGTATGCAACACTATACTGCTCCTACCGGCCGATATCACTCATAAATATAGATTTGAAATTATTAGCTAATATTCTGGCTAAACGATGGAGTCTTGTTATTGATACATGAAGACCAGGGGGGTTTTATGCCCGGTCATATGGCGGGAGATAATGTCAGGAAGATTATCATCCTTACTCATCATGCCAAACGAACCAAAATCCCATCAGTTTTGTTTGGGATGGATGCTGAAAAAGCATTTGACAGAGTGCATTGGTCCTTCTTATTCCAGGTTATGGGGGAAATGGGGATTGATGACCATTTTCTTAACTGGGTCAAAGTATTGTATAAGAATCCTAACAGCTTGTATCAAGATCAATGGTGGGTACTCAAAGAATTTTGAGGTGCAACGGAGAACAAGGCAGGGGTGCCCATTGTCGTCATTATTTGCAATTTGTGTGAAACCACTAGTGGAAAGGATCAGGTAAAACTACAGATTGGGGAAAATTAATATAAAATGTCCTTATAGGCAGACAATATATTATTCACCCTATCAGACCCCGAAGTATCCCTGAGCTCCGTAGTGAAGGAGCTACATGAGTATGGGAGGGTATCAGGTTTCAAAATTAATATTGATAAATCAGAGTTGTTACCTATTTATTTATTATTTATTTATTTAACAGTTTTATATACCGAATTTCTTGTAACAGGATTACAAATCAAAACGGTTTACATAATAACAATAACAGTGCCTCAAATAGTGCAATTACATAAAACAGAGGGATACAGAACTAGGATCATGAAACTGTTGAAACAAACCAGGGTGTATATATATATATATATATATATCGAGCTATGATACATGGCTGGTAGAGAATGGTTAGGTTAAGACCATGGTATTGGCAAAGGGCCTTGGGAATTGGGGCTAAAGTAGGACATATAGCATTTGGTATACCTATATTTTTACAGGAGGAATCACTTTTGCGGCTTAAAGGGCTTTTCTCTTTTCAATGGGCACGAGTAGCCGTGAAATCTTTAGGGGTAATGACTGGGTCGGAATATTCTAGTTATTTCACTTAAATTATCTACCCTTGTTTAAAAAACTGGAGAAAGATATAGAATCATGGGAACGGTTAACTATATCATGGCTAGGTAGGATTGCAGTTGTGAAAATGTCCCTCTTACCAAAAGTTGGGTATTTCTTCCAAATGTTGTCTTGTAGGGTACCAGCGGGATATCTTAAAATCCTTCAATGGAAAATCTTTTCCTTTATATGAAAAAGAAGGCCACTGCGAATCTCAAGATCTGTACTATTCCAACCTAAAATAAGTGGTGGTCTGGGAGTCCCTAATATTACCAAATATTACATAGCAACCCAATTGAAGGCTGTCATCAAATTTCACAATAGGGCAAAACTCAAACAATGGGTGGTAATAGAAGAAGGAATGTTGAGCGACAGAAATATCCAGGATAGATTTTGGATGGCAGGTAAAATATTATATAATTTTGCTGAGATATCCCCATGCATGGCATGCACCCCGATGGTCTGGAGAGCATGGTGCCCCCATATTATGGGCAAACGGCAATACATTTTCTCAACAGCAATCAGGCAATGTGAAGTCTTCCCAGTGGGGAGAGAAGGCAAGCAGTTTCGTCAGTGGGCAGAGAAGGGGTTAACTACAATTGGACAGGTATGGTAGGGGCAGACCACAACTCCCTTTGATATGCTTAAAGTCAGGTTTCATTTATTGCATCTGGACTATTTCGCCTACTTGCAGCTGAGACATTTTCTGCTCACTAAGAAAGTACAGGAGGATTTTTTTTAAATTTATTTTTCAAATTATACATAAAGACACTGTTACTTACAGAAAATTTAAAAATAACATAAGAAAAACACTTTTACATTCAAGTTCTAAACCAGTAACATAATCTGATCAAGTTTATAAGTAATCTGGGAGGCAAGATAATTTTAAGAAGAATACTTCTAGGATAATTATAATAAAGAAAAAAGCATAGCACATGCTCTGTTTACATTTTCTTTTAACCATCATTCTCCTGAGAATACATTAGGAATGAGAATCTAAATATTGTATCAACTTCATTAAATATATATCTGTTACCTTGATAGACAATTATACAGCGACATGGAAACCTAAGGTAATATTTTGCTTCTCTAGAAAGAAATAACCATTTCTCATCTGAAGAAACAATTTCCTTTTTTGCTGCATTGCTCTTGTAATATCGGGAAAAATTCTTATCTGTTTCCCATAAAATAGATCTTTCTGCTTGTGAAAATATACTTGCAGTACTCTATCTCTATCTGAAAGCCATGAAAATGTGACCAAGAGCGTAGCTCTTTTCTCTATCACTGTCTCAAATGATTTTTCAATTATATCTGACAAATTATCTTCTGATTTTTCCTCTTCTCATCTTCTCTTCTTGATGGTAAATACAATATCTTTGAGATTTGGGGTAACAAAGTTTCCGCAAAACCCAATATATTTAGGAAATAACTTTTCAAAAGTTCTTTATAGGGAATCCATTTTGTTTTGGGAAAATTGAGGAACCTTAAGTTAGGCCGCCTCAGCTCGTTTTCAAAATATTCCACTTTCTTCCCCATAGCAAAGTCTGATTTAATCAATTCTACTTGAACTTCTTTAACATTTTTGACTTCGGCCCCAATTTCTGTTATATTCATTTCCATTTGAGAGATCCTTTTTTCTTGACTCTGGACATTCATTAGGTTTTCTTTAACAGTTTTTGTCAAGTCAGCAATAGCTTTATTTAAGGTCACTATTGCTTTCCATATTACTTCTAAAGTTACCTTCTCAGGCATTTCAAGATATGTCGGCAGGAGTACTTCTAATTTAGGTTCCACCTTTCCTTTCTCAGCAGCGCGTCTTTCCCCAGTCAAATGCTGTCCCTCCTCATACCGATCGTCGGAGCCCTGCATCTCTGGGCTCTCCGAAGTATCCAGCTCACCAGCTGTACTTCTCACGATAGTCGGTGTCTTCGGGGTTAGTTGCTTCTTCAGAGTTGTTTGCCCCTCTGTTCACCAAAGGGCCCTGATGGAGGAAACGGCTTTGTTGGTTGTCCAGGGCTGAGGAATGTTTCAGCTGGCCCGGAGTCTCGCAGCTGCTCACCACCAGAATCTCCAGCGGCCCCTCCCACCGATATCGGCAGCATGGGTCTTCCAAAGGCAACTTCGATCCTGAGTTGCCTTGCCGTTTCAGTTGGACTCGAGGTAATTTCTCAGATCTTTGCCTTTCGCTTCGTATGCGGCATTTTGGCAAAGGCAATTAACAAAGGTAAAGTTCTAAGTATCTGCTTCCCAGGAGCTTCAGAGCCTACGTCCTGCTATGCAGCGGCCATCTTGCCTCCCAGGTCTAGTACAGGAGGATTTATGCATGGGGAAATCACTATTCAAAGGCATCTGTGATAATGCCCACAAGATGAAAAGGGTGATTTCGAAATTATATGTATTGCTAAATAAGGTTAGTGGACATATAGCTAAACGAGATCTAGCGTTAGTGTTCACTGAGGAAGCCTGGGACCTTTGTTTCCTGCAGACACACACCGTAGTTCTATCTCCTCTTCTCTGATGGAAAACGGTTATAAAGTGTTATTTAGGTGGTACACACCACCAGTAAGGTTGAACAAGATGTTTCCTAATGCTAGCAATATGTGTTGGAGGAAATGTGGCATGACAGGAGATTTTGTACATATGTGGTGGTCATGCCCGGCTTTTCAACCTCTCTGGACACAGGTGGGGAGGATTGGTTGAAAGATGTATTAAAACTCCCCCTGATTTTATCCCCTAGTATTACTCTTTTAAATAGCCCCATTGATAATCCCTCAACGCAGCAATATTTTTTTATCAGGGCTGTAATCCATGCGGTGAGAGAAACAATAGCGAAGGCGTGGAAGAATGTTAAGGCCCCCACTTTTGACAGTTTACTTATCCACCTGAAGTGGATTTATTATATGGAAAAACTGACTGCATTAAAGAAGGATAAAATGCATAGATTCAAGGAATCATGTCATTGCTACTGGCAGTGGCAGAGTATAAACCCCACTTAGACGTGGAAGCCTAATTGGGTCCTTCTATTGGATCATGTTTCCTCAGGGATTTCTTTCAGTCCTAGATGCCTGTTGTAATGTTGGGAACTTTGTTGTGATCTTACAATATACCCCTGTTAATTCTGTTATGTGAAACTCTCTTGCAAAGAAATATGCGGAATATAATATTCTCCCTTCTCAACCTGGGCGGGGGGATAGGGAGGGTTCTTGGGAATAAATGGTATTCAGTGGTCCCTTGACTTACTAACTCAATTGGTTCCAGAGGGCTGGTTATAACTCAAGTTGGTTGTAATTCAAGACTATTTTTTCATAGGAAATAATGGAAATACCCATAATGCGTTCCAAACCTCCCAAAAGCATCCCTTACCTAACCATTTCTATAATAAAAAAATGGTCTAGAGGACATGAATGAAGAGTATGTGGCTCGCGGGAATGACAGTTACTACCTGGAGATAATACCCTTATTCAATAAACATACACATGGTTAATGCGACTCCAATATTGCTCTAAGCTTCAACGGCAAAAGGAAATGTGGAAAAAAGGATTTGCATTCACAAAAAAGCGGGGAGTAGCTTGCTTGTTACGGCGGTTACTACCCCAAACCAAATAAGCCTGATACTTCACTTTCAATGCATATCCAGCATAGCTCTCTGCTTCAGTGGCAGGGGAGAAAGACTGATACTTCACGCATATCCAGCATAGCTCTCTGCTTCAACGGCAGGAGGGAATGAAGAAAAGTGGATCTATATACAGACAACCAACAAGGACTGAATTACATAATCTGGGTAAACAAGCATGGGTGTAGCTTGCTTATTGCGGTGGTTATTACCCCTAACTAATTAAGCTAGATATTTCACTTAGATGCAGTTCCAACACTGCTCTCTACATTAATGGTGGGGGTGGAAGGGAAATAGAACCAAAAGGTTACTAAGAGCCAAGAGTAACAGATAAGTATGAGAAAAAAAAAAGTGCGAAACTTGCTGGGTAGACTGGATGGGCCATTTGGTCTTCTTCTGCCGTCATTTCTATGTTTCTATGGTTGTATAATGTCTGTAATTACCATAAACACCAATAATTTCCTAGTGTACTCACCAAAAAGTTATAAAATGTGCCTAGCCTACCAGAAACAACAATTTCACCTCCTCCACCAGTTCCTTTACGATATCTGCATATGGACTCTCTACCTGGGTAACATCAAGCTAGGTTGAGAGAACATTGCACAAATTTCATATTTGGGTGTGTTTCCTCACTCCGAAGGTCATCAAATCTTCACAAGAGTGCGCTGTTCTGTTTGTACGTCACACTCTGCATGCCAAAGTGACCCCTAACCCCTACACTAATACCTACGCCTCACCTCGAGTAACTAGGGTTGGCCTCATATAGGGGTATAAATACCTACCTAGTTTGAGGGCATTATGGCTAGTCTGTCTGTCTTTCTCTGTCTCTCTCTCTCTCTCTCTCTCTCTCTCTCTCAATATTTTGGTTGTAACTCGAAATCTGTTCATAACTCAAAACCAGAATTTTGGTCGTAACTCAAGGGCCCACTGTATATCATTGTACTACTAGAAAATTTACTACTGTAATTAGATGGTAGGTGGGTGCTGTGCGGAATCTATATAAATCAGTTAGTTGTATAATATTGTATATTGTGTGCCGATGATCTTGTATAAGATGAGTGTTTTTGCACCTAACAGTGTTTTGTATTTGGATTGCTCAGTATGAATAAAAATGTTATTTACAAAAACAAAAAAAACTTAGCATGATAATGTTAGCAGTCTACATCCAGCAGCAGGCCTGGCCAAATTAGACTTGTCCTACTGAATATCCATTGTAAATTAGCCAGATAATTTGTCCATTTACTGGCTTACTGAATATGAATCTTTATAAGCAGCAAATGCTTGCATAACCCTTCTTTCTTGCTTTTATTTTCACATTTGTAGCCTGCTTTTCCAGAAGTGCTCAAGGTGGTTGAAATGTTACTGTGCCTTTTATATAGAGGACTTCATATATCAAATGATGGTGCTGGGTTTGCACCAAATTTCTGTTATATCACATATCATGAGCTCAAAACTGAAATTCATTTTTTGTCTAAAGGTTTTTTTCATTTGCAAATAAGAATTGATTTGCAGCAAAGGTTACATCTAATTCTGGACTAGAATTAAAGTACTACCCAATCATTTACTTGTTTAAATATATTTATTAATTTCTCTGGAAGAAAGCATCTTAAGGAAAAGGTTTATAAACGTGGTTTTTTTTTTTCTTTTTAATCAATTTAGGCAGTCAGCTGCAGGGGGTTCAACCTCTACTCCCAGAGCACAAAAGACCATTGTGAATCATCCTAGTGCAGCCCTCATGGCATTAAGGAGAGGATCAAGAAACCTTGTCTTTAGAGATTTTACAGTAAGTAGCATTTCAATTGTTTCTGAGAGCCATTTGCTGACTTGCATTTAATTACCACTTTTTTCTTTTCTTTTTAAGGATGAAAAAGAGGGACCAATAACTAAACACATCCGATTAACAGCTGCCTTAATATTAAAAAATATTGCTAAATATTCAGAATGTGGTCGTAGGTGAGTACAGTATTTGAATGTTATAATTAGAACATAAGTAAAAGAACAAAAACACACCTCAAGGAAAACGTATATAAAGCACATTTCACAAAAATGAAGATCCTGGTCTTGAAGGGTCTTCACTCCAAGGGATATTGGAATAAAAAGGTAGACTGCAACTGTAAAGGCTCAGTATCTACCACAAGATCAATCAATTACATCACACAGTCCATTTTTTAAGAATTGTTTTCAAATGCAAATAAAACAACTTGCAAAGGCAGCATTTTTCATTGGTATCTACTTCAGGAGAGTATATTTAGCCAAATACTTATGTCAGCTTTCTGAGTTTGATTTCCAGCTATAATATGATGGACAGTAGCCTGTCAGTTATAATGAGCTGTACTGGTGACATCCTTTTCCTGCAGTTTTTAATTCCAACAAATTCTACATACCAGTTGAGCTTCTTTGCTTATGTCTCAAGCACCACAGTACTGTGACCATTCATGGTCATTGATGAGCTGCTTGTTCAGTTAACTGTTTGGCTAAATATATCCCCCGATGCAAGCACTGCCAAAACATCAGTTGTTGATTGGAATCAGTGATAATGTTTTCTTGGTGCCTTTGCAAGTTGTTTTATTTGTTTTTGAAAGAAATTCTTAAAAAAAAGATACAATGTGAGGTAAACGATTGATCTTGTGGTAGATATTGAGCCTTTTCAGCTTTTTTTCTAATATTCTTTACAATTATTTAATTTATTGAATTTTCTCATATACATTTCAAGAATCCATTTGAATCATCAAACAATGAGACATTTAGGAAATACATAACCAGATATGAAATATAATATAAAGCTGAAGAAAAACAACAACAAAAAATATATCTCATACAATCTTAGTCCTCAATCTCGGGGAATCCTAACACAACCTTAGGAAAAAATAAACATTAAAAGGTAGATTTTAAAAGCCTTGATGAAAATTCTAAAAAAAGGAGTTGATTTGTACATTGCAGTCTCTGCTAGCTGCATTGTAAAAATCAACTCCTTTTCGTCACTTATAAAGTCAAACATTCTTTCATGATGTCAGTTTTACAATGGATACCTCTGAATGTGTCTGTATCACTACCCCCCCTAACCCCAGCATACCTCCCGAAAACTCACCCCGAATCAAAGTGCCACCTTACAATGGTCCATATATAGAGCCTATAAACATATAGGGCCGGATATCCAGAATTACGCAAGCGCGTAGATTTGTGCGCGCAACCTGGCACGCACAAATCTACGCCCGATTTTATAACATGCGTGCGCAGCCACATGCATGTTATAAAATCCGGGGTTGGCGCGCACAAGGGGGTGCACACTTGTGCACCTTGCGCGTGCCGAGCCCTAGGGGAGCCCCGATGGCTTTCCCCGTTCCCTCCGAGGCCACTCCGAAATCGGAGTGGCCTCGGAGGGAACTTTCCTTCCGTTCCTCCCCACCTTCCCTTCACTTCCCCTATCTAACCCGCCCCCCAGCCCTACCTAAATCCCCCTCCCCCCACCTTTGTTGACTTAGGTACGCCTGCCGGTCGGCTGCCATGCCAAAGGCCTCAGTCCCGCCCCCAGACCGGCGCCCCGCCCCCTTCCCGCCTCTTTTTCAAAGCCCCGGCATATGCGCGCGTCGCCGAACCTATGCAAAATAGGCTCGGCGCACACAGGAGCAGGTTTTCAGAGTTATGCGCGTAACCCTTTGAAAATCTGCCCCATAATGAACAACTGGTTATGTGCGTCCATCGGTCCAACAACAGGGCTCAAGAACTGGGCAGCTGAGCCATCCCTCTCCCTGACACTCCGTTTACGACCAGAATGAGGCATAATTCCAACCAGGTAAGGAAAAAGAATAGACTCAAACGTGCACAGCCAGTTCCGCCATCTTGGATTCCCCAATATTCTTTGGATTTAAATCTTATCAGGCTGGGGCCTTTGTTTTTGTGAAATTTGCTTCATACGTTTTTGTCACCCTTTAATTTCAAATTGAATGTTATATTAGCAAGCTACTGTTTTCAGAAGTTAGATGTATTTTGTATTATCTGTCTCTAGTAGATTCTGGACCAGTATGGAAGATGGGTTTCATCGTAGATGTTTTTTGCATAAAATCTTTATCTGCTGATAATCAGGCCGATCCTGTAAAGTGCGGCCGCGTTTACCCTGCTCCTAAGCCGCTTTTTACTCCGTTTTCGGCCGCGTTAGCCCTTCCTGCGATCCCAAATCCCCTTTAACCTACTCCTACCGCGTCCTAAATTCCCCGGGCAACCCCTTCCGCCCGCGGCATGTATATTGCATGCAAACGAGCGAATTAGCTCGATATTGCATGCAAACGAGCGAATTAGCTATTCCCTAGCATCCCATAACCCGCGCCCCGACTATCGCTATCTTTCCGCGCCATTTTGTCGCGCGTTTAACCTGCAAACTTACCGCCTACCCTGACCCAGGCGGTAGAGGCATGGGTAAGGGTAGGTGGAAAGCTTTCCCCCAGCCCCCGCTCACCTGCCCCGGCCGCGATCATGGGTGCCGGTCTCCGTGGCAGCCCCAGTCCTCTCCCCTGCTCCCGAAGCCAAAAAAAAAAAGCGAAAAAAAACGTTGCAGCCCCCCTCCGATGTCCGGACTGGGGCTGCCACGGAGACTGCAACGGCGAAACACAACGAGAAAGCAAAAAAAAAAACCAAAAGCAATTTTGGGTTTTTTTTTTCCAAAAGCGACTTACTTTTGGGATCTGTCAAGATCCCAAAAGTAAGTCGCTTTTGGACGCCTGCACAACTTACTTTTCTGAAGCCATCAGCAGGAACACGATCTTAGCTCCTCTTAGCTCCTCCTGACGAAGACAAAGATGGCCGCCTGCACGGGGGGAAGCGTACAATTGGCCGCTGAAGACGTGACGTCACGACGTTTGGCGTCACGGGATGTGACGCCACGTCTTGAGCGGCCAATTGTACGCTTCCCCCGTGCAGGCGGCCATCTTGTCTTGAGGAGCTAAGATCGTGTTCCTGCTGATGGCTTCAGAAAAGTAAGTTATGCAGGCGTCCAAAAGCGACTTACTTTTGGGATCTGTCAAGATCCCAAAAGTAAGTCGCTTTTGGAAAAAAAACAAAATTGTCGCCGTTGTGCTTCGCCGTTGCAGCTCCGTGGCAGCCCCAGTCCGGACATCGGAGGGGGGCTGCAACGTTTTTTTCGCTTTTTTTTTTTTGGCTTCGGGAGCAGGGGAGAGGACTGGGGCTGCCACGGAGACCGGCACCCATGATCGCGGCTGGGGCTTTTTTCGTTTTATTTTTTTGGCTTCGGGAGCAGGGGAGAGGACTGGGGCTGCCACGGAGACCGGCACCCATGATCGCGGCCGGGGCTTTTTTCATTTTATTTTTTTGGCTTCGGGAGCAGGGGAGAGGACTGGGGCTGCCACGGAGACCGGCACCCATGATCGCGGCCGGGGCTTTTTTCGTTTTATTTTTTTGGCTTCGGGAGCAGGGGAGAGGACTGGGGCTGCCATGGAGACCGGCACCCATGATCGCGGCCGGGGCTTTTTTCGTTTTATTTTTTTTTGCTTCGCCGATCTCAGTGTCCTGCTCCGGGAGGAGGGGAGAACAGGCACTGACATCGGCAAAGCAACTTCCTGGTATCTGTCATTTCAAATGACATTTGAAATGACAGATACCAGCGTGGCGTGAAGCCTTAGGCCCGCGCACCCAGGATACTGTATAGGCGCTCTATCCAGTAAAATGGGTTGCGCGGGCCTAACGCTTCACGGGCACTTATTAGCCGCGGCATGCATTTGCATGAAATTAGAGTTCAGGATCGAGCGGTAGGTGAGCTGCACTGTGCGGGCGGTAACCCCGGGTGCCGTAGGCACTAACGCAGCTCTTCCTACCGCTCGGTACTGGATAGGCCTGATTGTGATCTCCACTCATTGCATCATAGGAGGGCATGCTTTATTGGCCTGTTATTTTCTTACAATATGAGGGATTTTTAATAGTAGTAGATTCTACATATATATGATATTGTGCGCCACAGTTCTTTCCTGTGTTCAAATTGTTCTGTTAAAGTTGTGTTTTGGAAACTATTTCCTTAACTTTAACCAAAAGTATTTTTACCCTTTTGTTAAAAGTATCTTTAAAAAAAACAAAAAACTAATACGAAGGTGGATCAGGGCTTCTTGATGTTCTGGTGTAATGCAATTAAAGTTACATCAAGCCGCACATCTTATTCTCCTTCATGATCCATTCCACTCCCCTACCCCCTGCAGTTTGAGAACACTGTCCTAGGATAATGAACTTTTATCTCTGTTTTTATTCAATGTTTTCTTTTTTTCATATTGTTTGTTTCTAACTCTTCTTTGTTTATTTTTGTTCCATCACCTCTTATTTCCTAAACCAACCCCCCTCCATTTTTCCTCTCCCAATATCCCTCTGCAGTCCTTGTACTCCTAACAATCTCTTTTCCTCTACTCCTTCCACCACAACCAATTTTCTCCCATCACCTAACTATCTACAACTACTTCTCTGTTTTCTCAACCAACTATCTCTCACCATAATCACTGCTCTCTTTTTATCTTTCTGTAGTTACCTCTTTTTCTCCTAATATTTAAGGCCAACCAGCAGGATGTACTTTTCTGGGCTGCCCAATTCTCCTGATTCAATAAACTCCCTTCCTCCTGTACCAATGCACATCATTAAGTGATAGTTAAAGGTCCACAACATGGCCCCTCCAGCTACATTGATTCCTTTGCTACCTCCTGCTCTGAACCTTCTGCTGTGGTGACCCCCATTCCCACAGGAGGCCACACCTACTGGAGTGGCCATGCTCTGCTAGAGCCTGGTGTCTTTTCAGGTAGCAGCCACACCAGCATCACAAGAGAGGACCTGCATAACTACTATGTAATAGCCTAATAATGCATAGCAAATAATAAACTTTGTTTCATTTTTATGCAATACTAGAAAGATTGTTTTCTGGTAAGGGCTTACACATTTGCACACATACCGTATTCATTTTCATTACACAGTCAGAGCCCTTGATAAAATAATTTGTCCAATATACCAACCAGATCCTTTCTAGTTTTTAAAGATTATTTAAAAAAACTGTAGGAAAGCCTGCAAATGACTGTAGTTAGTACTGGTGGCTTAATGGAATATGTTTTGGAGGGGACAATTTTTTATTAAAGGAAGCGAGGGATATTGTCCTTTCAGAAACACAATGATAAAAATGTTCTTAATCACTTATATGATTTTTAAAAGGCATAGTACTACAAAGTTACAGTTAATGGGCTAGATCTTTGGTAAGATCTCAGCTAGAGTGCTATTTCTATTTCTAGAGATTGCAACCCCAAAAAGGATATAGACTGAAGGGAGACAGTCCAAATGAGTGCAGGTCTACACCATAAACTCTGAGGTGAATTAAGGAAATAAATATGTATTTCCTTGATGAGGGGGATGATGGCATGATAAAAGATATTCCAGTACCTCAAATGTGTAAATAGTATATGAGAGACAAGCATTTGTCAGTAGAAAAGGAAAATTTAGAATAAAGCTGAAAGGGGGTAGACTTGAATTGGAGAAAAAACCTGAAATAATTTAAGATCTGCAGCAGAAAGGGAAAATGAGCAGATTAGATGGGCTCTGCAGTCTTTATATGCCATTATATTCTGTTCTTGATTTTAAATAGATTGAGTTCATTGCAAAATGACAGCAAAATTGAGTCTGATGTAACTACAGTGTACATTACTCTGATACATCTTAAATTTTCTGTCAATAAGCAGGCTGAATTAGCCATGATATGAGGGTGACATCATCTGGTGGTACTGAGCAAATTTATCTCTCCTAACTAGTAGAGTTTTAAGCTCTAATAAGCAATGCAGGAATTTCCAAAATAGGTGTGACCTCGTGAGCCTTCTCAGTCATTTTTTTGTCCGAGCTAAAGTGCGGATGTGGACTCTATCTCTCCTTCAAAAATTTTCTCAAGCCTCATTTAAAATCATGTAACTCCTCATTTTTTGTTGCCTCAGCAGCACCCGAAACAGCACTTTTCAGTGCTATCAAAAAAGAATTTGGGTAGGGATAGATTCCTCTGGAATCTCTCTCCTCCGGCCTTCTCAGTCATGGGGAAGAAGAAAAGCACTGTCAGTGTATGACTTTTACCTGCCAGTGAGAAGTTGTATGTGTGCATCCGATGCAAAGAGTTACTGTCTCTCAGAGAACGAGTCTGACCTCTGGAGGCTAGAGTGGCAGACCTGGAGGAGCTGAGACAGACAGAGAAGTATATAGATAAGACCTGCAGGGACATAGTAGCCAAGTCCCAATGCCAGTCTGGCATCCCTGGTCCTGCCTTGGAGGAGGAAGGTCTCATGAACAGAGAGCATCAACCTGGTGCAGCAGGAAATGATCCTGTAGCAAGGTCCTGCTCTTCAGGTGGTGAATTGTCCTCTCGCACTGAGGATGTCTCTCCCAAGGCTTCTGCCAAGGAGGGAAGGATTAGGTCGGCTGTCATAGTTGGTGATTTGATTATTAGGAATGTAGACAGCTGGGTGGCTGGTGTGCTTGAGGACCGCCTGGTAACATGCCTACCTGGTGCGAAGGTAGCAGATCTCACGCGACACAGAGATAGAATTTTAGACAGTGCTGAGAATGAACTGGCTGTCGTGATACATGTGGGCAACAACACATAGCAAAATGTAGGAAGGATGTTCTGGAAGCCAAATTTAGACTCTTAGATAGAAAGCTGAAATCCAGAATCTCCAGGGTAGCATTCTCTGAAATGCTTCCTGTTCCACGCGCAGGTCCCCAGAGGCAGGGAGAGCTCCGGAGTCTCAATGCATGGATGAGATGATGGTGCAGGGAAGAGGGATTCAGTTTTGTAAGGAACTGGGGAAACCTTTGGGGAAGGGGGAGTCTTTTCCAAAGGGATGGTGTCCACCTTAACCAGGGTGGAACTAGGCTGCTGGCACTAACCTTTAAAAAGGAGATAGAACGGCTTTTAAACTAGAACAAAGAGGAAAGCCGACAGTCGCTCTGCAGCACATGGTTCAGAGAGGAGTATCTTCAAAGGATACTAATGAAACATTTAGAGTTAGGGCATCCCTCAGAGAGGTTCCAATAATAAGAAAAATAGTCCAAGAGCCAATAATTAAAAACTCACCAGAGCTAAAAGATTCTAGTGTATCCCTGTCAACTGAAAAGCAGAATGTAAATACAAACAAAAAACTCACTTTGAAATGTTTGTATTCTAATGCCAGAAGTCTAAGAAGTAAGAGGGGAGAATTAGAGTGTATAACAATGAATGATGACATAGTCTTAATTAGCATCTCTGAGGCATGGTAGAAAGAGGATAACCAATGGGATAGTGATATACTGAGGTACAAATTACATTACAATGACAGAGAAGAGCATCTTGGGTGGTGCTTTATGTCCGAGATGGCATAAAGTCCAACAGGATAAAGATCCTGCATGAGACTAAATGTACATTTATGGGTAGAAATCCCTTGTGTGTTGGGGAAGAGAATAGTGATAGAAGTATACTACGATCCACCTGGCCAAAATGGTGAGACAGACAGTGAAATGCTAAAAGAAGTTAGGGAAGCTAACCAAACTGGTAGTGCAGTAATAATGGGAGATTTCAATTACCCCAATATTGACTGGGTAAGT
This sequence comes from Rhinatrema bivittatum, assembly GCF_901001135.1. Lineage (NCBI taxonomy): Eukaryota > Metazoa > Chordata > Amphibia > Gymnophiona > Rhinatrematidae > Rhinatrema > Rhinatrema bivittatum. The sequence continues at coordinate 112,645,579 of NC_042623.1, forward strand.
GAAACAGGGCTTGCTAGAGAGATAACGTTCCTGGATAGAATAAAAGTTTTGTGGAGCAATTGGTTCAGGAGCTGACGAGAGAGGGAGCAATTTTAGATCTAATTCTCAGTAGAGCGCAGGATTTGGTGAGAGAGGTAATGGTGATGGGGCCGCTTGGCAATAGTGATAATAATATGATCAAATTTGAATTAATGACTGGAAATCCATGTAAATCCATGGCTCTAGTGCTAAACTTTCAAAAGGGAAACTTTGACAAAATGAGAAAAATAGAAAAAAACTGAAAGGTGCAACTACAAAGGTAAAAAGTGTGCCACAGGTGTGGTGGACATTGTAAAAAAAACAAAAAAAAACCCTTCCTAGAAGCACAGACCAGAAGTATTCCATGCATTAAGAAAGGTGGAAGGAAGGCAAAACGATTACCGGCATGGTTAAAAGGTGAGGTGAAAGAGGCTGTTTTAGCCAAAAGGTCTTCATTCAAAAATTGGAAGAAGGATCCATCAGAAGAAAATAGGATAAAGCATAAGCATTGGCAAGTTAAATGAAAGACATTGATAAGACAGGCTAAGAGAAAATTTGAAAAGAAATTGGCCATAGAGGCAAAAACTCACAATAAAAACTTTTAAAAATATATCCGAAGCAGAAAGCCTGCAAGGGAGTCAGTTGGACCATTGGATGATCAACAGGTTAAAGGGTCACTTAGAGAAGATAAGGCCAACACAGAAAGATTAAGTAAGCAATTTCTTTGCTTCAGTATTTACTGAAGAGGATATTGGAGAGATGCCCATTGTGGAGAAGGTTTTCATGGGTGATGATTCAGATCAACTGAACCAAATCACGGTGAACCTGGAAGATGTGGTAGGCCTGATTGACAAACTGAAGAGTGGTTAATCACCTGGACCGGGTGGTATACATCCCAGGGTTCTGAAAGAACTAAAAAATGAAATTTCAGACCTATTAGTAAACATTTGTAACCTGTCATTAAAATCATCCAATGTACCTGAAGATTGGAAGATGGCCAATGTAACCCCAATATTTAAAAAGGGATCCGGGGTGATCCGGGAAACTATAGACTGGTGAGCCTGACTTCAGTGCCAGGAAAAATTGTGGAAACTTTTATAAAGAATAAAATTAAAAAACATTTAGATAAACATGGTTTGGTAGGACACAGCCAGCAAGGATTTACCCAAGGGAAGTCTTGCCTCCCATATCTCCTACATTTTTTTGAAGGGGTGAATAAACGTGGACAAAGGTGAACCAGTAGATGTGTGGTGTATTTGGATTTTCAGAAGGCGTTTGACAAAGTCCCGCATAAGAGGCTTCTAAGAAAACTAAAAAGTCATGGGATAGGAGGTGGTGATCTTTTGTGGATTGCAAGTTGGTTAAAAGACAGGAAACAGAGAGTAAGGTTAAAGGGTCAGTTTTCACAGTGGATAAAGATAAACAGTGGAGTGCTTCAGGAATCTGTACTTGGACTAGTGCTTTTGAACATATTTATAAATGATCTGGAAAGGGGGTACAAGTGAGGTGATCAAATTTGCAGATGACACAAAATTTTGCAGAGTAGTTAAATCTCAAGTGGATTGTGATGAATTGCAGGAGGATCTTGCGAGACTGGAAGATTGGGCTTCCAAATGGCAGATGACATTTAGTGTGGACAAGTGCAAAGTGATGCATATAGGGAAAAATAACCCTTGCTGTAGTTACACAATGTTACGTTCTATCTTTGGAGTTACCACCCAGGAAAGAGATCTAGGCATCATAGTGAATAATACATTGAAATCGTCGGCCCAGTGTGCTGTGGCAATCAAAAAAGCAAACAGGATGTTGGGAATTATTAAAAAGGGAATGGAAAATAAAATGGAGGATGTCATAATGCCTCTGTATCGCTCCATGGTGAGAACGCACCTCGAATACTGTGTGCAGTTCTGATCACTGCATCTCAAAAAGGATATAGCTGCACTGGAGAAAGTGCAGAGAAGGGCGACCAAAATGATAAGGAGCATGGAACGGCTGCCCTATGAGGAAAGGCCAAAGACGTTAGGGCTGTTCCGTTTGGAGAAGAAACAACTGAGGGGGGATATGATATAAGTCTACAAAATCATGAAAGGACTTGAACAAGTTAATGTAAATCAGTGATTTACTCTCTCAGATAATAGAAGGAGCAAGGGGCATTCCATGAAGTTAGCAAGTAGCTCATGTAAAACAAATCGAAGAAAATTCTTTTTCACTCAGCACATAGTTAAGCTCTGGAATTCATTGCCAGAGCATATGGTTACAGCAGTTAGTGTAACTGGGTTTAAAAAAGGTTTGGATATGTTCCTAGAGGATAAATCCATAAACTGCTATAACGGTAATTAATAAGCAATAGTAACTTGTGATCTCTCTAATGTTTGGGTTCTTGCCAGGTACTTGTAACTTGGATTTGCCACTGTTGGAAACAGGATACTGGGCTTGATGGACCTTGGTATGACCCAGTATGGCATATCTTATGTTCTTATATTCAGTGATGTTAAAAGTTATACCTGCAGCCAAATTATGTCAATCACCGATGGGCACCACCTGTGCTATCAGTTCTTAGGGCCAGGCCTGCAGGTGTTAGTCCCCATGGTCAGAGTGCTCCAGAGTGGCCAAGATTGAAAGACTGCAGCAGTCTGCTCAGAACCACAGCAAGTCTTCCTCCTGGAGCACATATTTCATTATCTTCCAGAATAGACTGAGATGGAGCTCTTCAGAAAGTCCCCCATCAGTACATATCAAAGTCTGAGTCAAGTGGAACTGAGAAGCAGCATGTGTCGAAGTTGAGCTGGCGCCACTCAGAAGAGGTGTTGCGTGCATCAGCAGTCTCCTTGATGTTCAGTCAATGCACAAAATTCCAATGCACCCAAAACCAGATGCACAGTGCACTAATGCATGATGCACCCAATGTACCTGATCCACAGTACATCAATGCACCTTACGCAAGGTGCATCACTGTACCAAGACACTTGACACACAGAGTCTCAGTATCTCAACACACAATGCTTCAGTGCTGCAACACCATTCAACAATGCATTCCACTCCAATGCACTTGATGGAATCTGAATTCCAACCTTTGTCCTAGGTTCCACGGGCCCTGTCAATGCATTCACGGATGTTTTCTCATTGCAGCTGCAAGCCTGCTGCATAAGATAAGTCAGGACATTCCAAGAAACAGTCTTCCTCTGCTTCCAAGAGCCCCTTTGCACAGTCCTACAAGCAACCTTCTCTAGCCACCTACTCTTTGCCTTCTGGATGCATTGAACCTCAGATTTTGCAGGCAATCTTTCCCACTCAATGCTCTACGGCACAGACACAAGTAGGACCATCTGGAGATTTTCTTCCCCTGTCTCCACCAATTACAACTGCTCTTCCTGTGACACAACTGTTGGCCCAAGGTCTGCACCTGAAAATGCCATACCCTGTTTGTTTTATAATGCTTATCTTGTCCATTAGGCTTCCAACTTTGAAACATGAACCTATTCTGGTCTCAAAATAGGGTGTTCCCCCTCTCACACCGGCACAAACTACTCAACAATCTATTGAGCATGTCATGGAGATAGTGCGTGGTTTCTTCACCTCACTGTCCAGAGGTCCTGGGGAAACTCTCCAACCTTTTCTCACCATGTTCAGTTCGGTGCTTTCCCAAGCTGTGGCTTCTGCATTCTCGTTACCGAATCTTCAGATCCTGCCTTTCACAGATCTACATATTCAGCTGCAGTGGAGAATTCTCAATCAGAACTTGCTGGTTGATGTTTTTTCTCCCCTAGGACACCTGGAGAATGCTGCCTTGATCCCTAGATTTGTTGGTATACTCTTGGCCTAACGTGCTATCGCCCAGGTGGTCAGATGAGAATTTGACAGGGATCCCATGTGATCCGCTTCCAGAATGCCCGGATCATGCTTTTCCTCCAGAGGGCTTTTCCTATTCAAAATTTATAAAGAAGATGGGTGGCACGCTCAACATTAAAGACAGAGATCCTCGCTCAGAGGTCATGGGACTTCACTCTCCAGCTCCTTACCTCTCCTATTTTGTCTCTCTTCACCCCCTTCTCGTGCACTCTGTTAATCAAACAAGTCACTCCTATCTATGCCCTTCTCCTCTACCACCAATTCCCAACTCTGTGCTTTCCACTTGGATGTACCATGTGTTTCGAATTGACTTCCTGAACTGGTGCATCATGTGCCCTCTCTCACCTTGTTTAAATCCTATCTAAAGACTCATCTTGAGACTGCTTTTAAATTTTAGACCTGGTTGTCCATGTTTAGTCTCATTAACTAATCTTTGTAACCATTGTCTTACTTTATGAAATGCCCCAAGTCTCTCGCCCTAATATGTCTTATTAGATTGTAAGCTCTGTTCAAAAAGGGACTGTCTTTTTTATATATTGTTTGTACAGTGCTGTGTATGTTGAGTAGTGCTATAGAAATACTAAGTAGTAGTAGTAAATAAAGACCAAATGTCATAGTCCAGTCCTTGTCCACATTGTCTAACCAGCCAAGTACATCAAGATGGTCTTTCTTCTCTTATAGAAGACCTTGTTATCAAAGACATCTTTATCGTTCCTTCCAGTATTATTGTCTTCTGCCCCTGCCATAACAGAGACAATAGCCACAACAGCTTCCAGCTAGGCCTTGTCAGAAGGAATGCCAACAGCTGAAGTTGTCTTAGCAGGCCCACCCCAAATCAGGGTCCAGTTTCTACCACCGACCTGGTAGGTGGAAGAATCCAAGCCTTCCTTTCATCCTGGCATCATATCACGAACACATAGGTCCTAAAAATTGTGCAGTATGGGTGCCACTTGCATTTTTTATGGCTGCTTCCCTCCCACAAGCGAGGACTCTCCAGTTTGAACCCTCCCAATTGCCCCATCTCCGAAAAGAAGTGTAGACCTTGCTTCCCGCTATTTCCTCATCCTCAAGAAGTCAGGGGCACCAAGGCCTATCCTAGATTTGAGACGCCTAGACAATTTCCTGCACCGAGGAAAATTAAAAATGAATTCCTTGAGCACCATTCTTCCCTTTATCCAGCAGGGGGAGTGGATATGCTCACTGGATCTCAAAAATACTTCTGCTCACATACCTATCCCCCCTTCTTCTGGTGCTAATTTCACTTCAAAGAGGATTCCACACATTACCAGTACAAGGTACTTACGTTTGGCATCATGGCTGCCTCAAGGATCTTCTCAAAGTACCTTGCAGTATTGCAGCTCACCTACATCATCAGGGGTTTCAGGTGTTCCCATATCTGGATGACTGGCTCGTTATAGAACCCTCTTGGCAGAGTGTGTTGCAGCACTTACACACGATAATGCATCTACTGCAGAACCTCGGCTTCCTCATAAACTTCAAAAAGTCCAACTTAGTTCCCACACAATGCCTTCAATTCATCAGTGCCTGGATAGATTCCCTACTATGGAGGGCATTCCTACCCTTAGGCCAAGCACAGACTCTGCGATCACTGGTACGACTACTTCTACCAGTGCATTCTGCCACGGCCAAGCAAGTTCTGGGATTCCTGGGTAACAGTGATACATGTTGTTCCTTTGATCCAGCTGCACATTCTCAGTCTGCAGTGGAGCTTACGTTCATAGAGGGATCAGTTGACCCTGTTGTGGTTCATTGGAATAAAAATGTTTAAAACCAACAGCTGTAGAAAAAAGGTTTTTATTTAAATGCTATAGAATAATATAAAACTTACATATTAAATAATAAGATACCTTGTGGAGCAGCAGAGTGCCACGCAAGGTATCAAAATTCCCTCTCAAATAAGTGTATTGATAACAGCTTTATTTAGAATTTTTTTTATTTTTACGTTTTCATTCCAGATTAGGTTACATAATTGTCAAAATTTTCTGTGATTGGGCCTTTAATACAAACAATCTGAATGGCTATATGGTAATTTTCTTCTTCTTTCCATGCTAATTAATTAAATGTTTTCTTGGAATATTGTAGTGTAGCGGCCTTGTGTTTGTTCTAAGAATGTTTTCTATAATTTTGCAGCCTAGTTCTTTCAGGTACTGTAGCATCTTTTTATCTAATTTAAGATGTATATCTAGGTAAACAAGTGTAAGATCGAAGCATAAATGTCATGTTAGTAATTATAAAGGCTACCTATGATCAAAATCAAAAGACTTAGAAGAACAAGAATAATGATTTCTTGTATGACATGTCTTAAAAAAAAAAAAAAGTGTTTCATTGCCTTTTGTCCGCTTTTACAAGTCATTGGGGGTTACAAGCACTGCAACAACCCGACTGCTAGAATCTGTCATCCTTATTTCTGTGGAGATGAAACGAGAACTTTGCTAGTAGCTGCTACTTCATGTTCTTCAACACAGAACTGCCATTTGTCCTCTCCCTCATTAAGTCACCGTGGTGACAAATGCCTCCACTAGGGGCTAGGGTGTGCACACCCAAGACTACAGACACAGAGCACTTAGTTGTTCAAGGAAGGTCAGATCAACCTTCTCGAGCTCAGAGCTATCAAAAATGCACATGTTGCACTCACTCGTCTTCTCCAAGGCAAGAAACTCTTGATCAGACTGACAACCAAGTCTCCATTTTTTTTTGTCAACAAGCAGGGTGGCACAGGCTCCTGAATAGTCTGTCAAGAGGCATTGGAGATTTGGCAGCGGGCGATTAACTATCAGCCACTCTTCATGCCACATACCTACTGGGGATATCCAGTTTGTTGGTGGACCACCTCAACAGGGTCTTCATCCTCCCAAATGGTCTCTGACAGTCTACCACTGACAATCTCTTTAATTTGTGGAGTCGTCCAACTCGACCTGTTTGACGGCACACAATCAGAAACACAATCAATTTTGCTCAATTTTCCCCAGCAACCTCAGGCTAGCTCAGGATGTTTTCCTCCTAGATTGGGAAGCAAGCCACATGTACGCTTTTCTGCTGATTCCTTTAATTGAAAGATGTTACAGAAACTCCTGTAGGACCATGGCCTCATGATTCTCATAGCTCCAGTATGGCTCAGACAAGTCTGGTATGTGTATCTCATATGACTTTCCATACGTCTTTCCGTCCATCTCAGATCAGATCTATGTCTACTAACTCAGGAAAGTGAGCACTTGGTACATCCTAATCTTCCAGCCCTCACCCTCATGGCTTGGATGTTGAGTGCTTAATATTTTCAGCTTGTTGCCCAAGTCTATTGAAGATATTGTACTCTCAGCCATAAAAGCCTTCCACTAGCTGTAACTACTCTTACAAGTGGAATAGGTAATCTAAATGGTGATCTTGAAATGGATTTGACCTCTTTTGCTGCACCATCTCTTGTCCCATATCCATGTCCTGTCTGATTCAGAACTCTCCCCATGTTTGTTCTGAGTTCACCTCAGTACTATAGTGGCTTATCATGTGTTTATCAATAACAAGCCAATCTTGACACATGCTCATAGCAAAATTTATGAAAAGCCTATGGCACTAAAAACCTTCTGTATGTAAGCCTCCGGTACTTTGGGATTTGAATGTAGCCCTTACACATCTTATGAAACCGCCATTTGAACCTTTTGGAGACAGTATCATTAAAATACCTAACGTGAAAAATGGTCTTCCTGATTGCACTCACTTCAGCAAAAAGAGTTAACGAGCTTCAAGCTCTAGTACACTAGCCGCCTTACCTGGAATTATTTCTCTACAGAGTGGTACTTCAAACTTCTGAAGATGGTCTTGGCCTTCCACATTAACTAGTCTATCATATTGCCCACCTTCTTTCTTCGACCACATGCCCATAACAGTGAGAAAACATATACTTATAGTATTGTTTTATATGTTTATTGTTTTGATTAAACATATAAAACAATACTATAAATATATGTTTATTCAAAACAAAAATGAAAAACTGGAACAATATGTGACAAGAAATATCAAACAAATGGAAAAATCACATATATGAAGGTGTTTTAAAGTAAACAACATGTTTAAACCCTCATATGTGAGCAATTGCACACTTATGCTGCAAAGCGTTTTAACATTTAATCACTTGTTACAGTAGTGCTTGCTCGATGTACTTAATCATGGGGTGATACACATTGTTTCGCATAAAGAATTTTTGTTCTCTTTTAGCTATTGTTTAAAAATTTATCGACTGTCCCTCCCGTCGCAGCCTTCGGGCGAAACACGGGGTCCATGTCGGGGGACCCTGAAGCAGTCATTAATTGATGTATGGATTAAAAATAAGGAGTGGTTCCGTTTGAACGTTTAAAATAAATATTTTGATGATACAACTCTTGGACCTATAGTATTTTTGCACTCCTTTGGGATTGTGTTCGCATAAAGAATTGCCATAATTTTAAGTAAATAAACTATTTTCAGTTTTTTTCAATTTTTTAACTAGGAGAAAGTTCACTCCAACATCATTTTATATAGAAAAAATGTTTTAGACTTATCCTTCCAGATAATGCTAAGAACAAAGCGCTCATCCACTTTGCTCAGCAAACGCCCGAAACCGCTCTTCTTTCGTGGACTTCATCAGGGGCTAATGTTTCTAAAACAAGAAATATAGGATATATTTTGTGAGTATCGGATACATTCTTTGTTGAATAAGTATGTAAATTCGACTTATATGCGCGTCTGGAGTAGAGAGCATTGCTTCATTATGTGGCGTTTCAAAAACAAGGATCCGCCATTTTTTTAAAAAGACGTATTTATGCTTACGTATGGCTCATGTTACAACCATATATAATATCAATACATAAGGGTACTTATTGGTAGTGTTTAAATTCTACAGTTTAACACATATACAGTCTATATTCTTATTTCAAATATTAAAATAATTATTCAAATACAATATCTCAATACATAATCATCAATCTCAAATGCTTAAATCCTGGACACCTATATAGTGCACCAGCACCCCTATTGCACTGTTATAAATACCCCTTTTCTTTAAAATTCACATACATTCATCCATCCACATTCATCCTCATTACATCACAAGACATATTAAAATAATACCATCCCACTATACTTTATTGCACCATACCCCAACATTTCAATATAAATTACTCTTCTAATCGAAACACGGGTATTCAATGTTCTTAATCCATATCCATAATCTTCTCATACATTAATATGTTGATCTTTCACTTCTCATTTTTTTAATATATAAATCCACCTCCCAACAAGGAACCTCGTTTCGCCAATCAAGGCTTCTTCAGGGGTTATCTTCTCTGATTCTCCCTAATATTATATTTCACTCCCAACTGGATATAAATGTTCCCTGCTGTCCCAGACTTTCAAGTTCTTATATATCGGTGTCCAAAAAATTCCTACAATGTATATAATATTTTATTACAACATTAAATACACATAAGCACATATATACCAAATACACTCCCAAAATACTCACTCTCCACAGCATTTTTTACATTACCAACTCATCTCATATAGTTACTGGAAATCCTCCAAATTTTTTTCGAATTAACTACAACAAAATAATTATTTTTATATCATATATCCCAACCAAATGTATCTTATATAATCACTTTAATGTCAAAACCATACATCGCAAACTTACAATATTTGCAAAATCCGGTTCACATTCTGTTATTCCTCACTGCCCTGGATTATCCTCCAGATGCATATCATTCACCTAAAAATAACACACATCTCCTATCACATCATTTCAACTATCCCACATCAAACCGTCCATTAGCAATCCTTAACTTCACCACATGGCTATTGACTCTCAAGACGCCGACAAACAACGTATCACCATACCGGAAGCTCACTTCCATTTCTGCCTTTTTAAATGTCCCTCATCACCTGCAAGGACACACCCCTCCATCTATCAATCAATCTGATTACCTTAACCACACCCACAATCTTTCAACCAATCCACTCCTATCTCTACCACACCCCCCCATATCTTAGCAACCCTTCCTTTTAACAACCAATCCGCTTCATACTATATTATACCAGCAGTCTTACATATCGCCATATTTTTTCTATTCAATTTCAAACATAATATGCCGCCCACTCAATTTCGCTGTTAAGCCCCCAAGGGTATACAGTCGACCATTGAAAGATAAATGTCTGCTCGGTGCGCCAAAGCCATTTTGTCACCTCTCCTTGATATCCACTTACACATTGTGTCAACACAAAAAGCCTTAAATCCTAAATCTCATGCTGAGCACTATCCCAATGCGCTACTAGGGGAGCTCCTTCTTTTTTAATCTGGATGTTACTCTTGTGCTCTATAATCCGTTGCCGGATCATACGTTTGGTATGACCTATGTATATCAATTGACAAGGACATACAATAGTGTATACAACTCTCTCAGAAGAGCAAGTGAATCGACCCTTAATAAAATATGTAATTTTCTTACCAAGATGTCGAACTCTATCACCTATCAGTACATTTTCACATACCGAGCACCCCCGACATGTGGTTTGTCCCAAGTCATTACCACATGGACCACTTTGTTTTTTATCTCCACCTTGGGCCACTAAAGATCTTAAATTCCTACCTTTGGTAAATGCAAACACGGGGGGGTTCCCTACAACCCGAAATTGACTTGACTAATCCCCAATGTTTTAATATTTTTTTAATCAGTGATCCCTTAGAAAAGTATGGTATACTACAGACCATTCGATCCAATTGGGTATGTTCACTTTTTATCAAAAGGTTGTCCCTATTGGTTACAACCAATCAGGAAGAGAAAGAGGTCGTTTGGTAAACAATGGGAAGCGTCTGGGCAGCCCTTTGAACTAACGAGGACCATTCAATGCTGTCGTTCATGCCCCGAGGACATTTTTGAACGGGGCTATCCCTTTTCAAGTTATACGAGCAGCATATAAAAGAGCCTTATATTCACCAAGGGAATCGCTGTTAACGTACCAAACCAGGAAAGCAGTTTCACAGGATGTGTATGTGTTACAACACACAGACCGGTCATCAGCCATTGTTCAGAGCATTCATAAACATTGACACGTACTACAGTTGCACCCTCTTTTTTCAGAACCACCATTGATTTCCTTTCAGAGAGGGTTAAATATTAGAAATCATATTTTGCAAGCAGCATTACTTGACATTACAGATCAATCTAATATCGGTACCCACACAGCATGTGGGCAATATGATATGTGTCAAAATTCTATGACAGGTGAAATGTGGAAACATCCAATCCCTGGGGTCATTTATAAAAAGAAATTTTCTACGAACTGTAGTTCCCAAAATGTAGTTTATTTAATCCAGTGTGACTGTCCTCTATTGTACGTGGGATGTACATCTAGACCCATCAGGACTCGATTAAGAGAACACAGGAGTCGACTGAATACGGGTAATATCGAAGCCCCCATAGTCAAACATTGTTTATTAGCAAATCACACGTTTTCAGAGCTGTATTGGACCATTTTGGATATGGTCTCGAGAAATCCTAGAGGAGGAGATAGTCCTATACTCAATTACAAAGAACAAAGATGGATCTTTGAATTTTCAACAGAATTTCCTCGGGGCATGAACGACACCATTGAATGGTCCTCGTTAGTTGAAAGGGCTGCCCAGATACTTCCCATTGATTAGCAAACAACCTCTTTCTCTTCCTGATTGGATGTAACATGAGCCGTAAATAAGCGTAAATACGTCTGTTTTTCAAAAAATGGCGGATCCTTGTTTTGAAACTCCACATAATGAAGCAATGCTCTCTACTCCAGACCGCATATAAGTCGAATTTACATAGTTCTTCAACTTGGAATGTATCCGATACTCACAAAATATATCCTATATTTCTTGTCCATGAAACAAAATATATCCTATATTTCTTGTCCACGAAACACCAGCGGTGTCGGGTGTTTGCTGAGCAAAGTGGATGAGCACTTTGTTCTAAGCGTTATCTGGAAGGATAACTCTAAAAAAAATGTTTTCTATATAAAATGATGTTGGAGTGAACTTTCTCCTAGTTAAAAAATTGAAAAATTCAAAATAGTTTATTTACTTAAAATTGTGGCAATTCTTTATGAGAAACAACATGTATCACCCCCATGATTAAGAACATCGAGCAAGCACTACTATAACAAGTGATTAAATGTTAAAACGCTTTGCAGCATAAGTGTGCAATTGCTCGCATATGAGGGTTTAACATGTTGTTTACTTTAAAACACCTTCATATATGTGATTTTTCTATTTGTTTGTTATTCAAAACACTAAACA
>NC_042623.1:112662762-112672772 GCF_901001135.1 Rhinatrema bivittatum
TGAGACCTTGCTCCTCCAGGTTGCCACTTAGTCCAGAAGATTCCTCTGTATGTGTATTTTGTCAACTAGTCATACATGATTTGCAGAAGTTGGAACAGACATCATAAAGAATGGCAGAATACATCTAAGGATAAAATTGATGTGATGAATACACTTGTAATTCCCAATATGTTATAAAACCGATTGATAAGGGAGGTGCGTGATGATTATGTCAAGATCTCAATATGTTCAAGAAGTTTAGAGACAACTGGCCAATGACATTTTCTCACAGGACAAGCAGGATGGTAGTCCTCACATGTGGGTGGTGTCACTGGATAGACCCATATTTATTTATTTAGAATTTTTTATATACCAACATCCATTTGCACATCATATCGGTTTACAAATAACTTGTACCTTTTAGGCATAGCCTTTACATGGAACAAAAACTATATGAAAAGAGGAACAGTAACTATTAAATAGATACAGCATAACAAATCACAAAGTTCAATGGCATAGAGTAAATACACTGATTAAAATACTGAGTAAGCAAGAGGATATTTACATAAAGTTCGAAAATATAGCGTAAGATACACGACTTGAGGAGTGTCAGATCATGTGGGAAAATAGCAAATTATACAAAGTTATTCGGTAAATATACTACACAAATTTCAGGGATTCGTCACAAGGTGGGTAGAGTTAGACAGATAGGCCTGTAGGAACAGCCAGGTTTTTAGTTTGTTTTTTTAATTTAGGTGTGGATGATTCGGTGCGTAAGTCTGGAGGCAAGGAGTTCCAAAGGGTAGGGCCAGCCAGAGAAAAAAGCTCTGTTCATTGTGGAGATAAGTTTAGTAGATTTGATCGAAGGAGTGCGGAGTGTTCCTTGAAGGACGGGACGAGTTGGTCTTGTGGAGGTGCGCAGAAGGAGAGGAGGGCTGATCCAGTGGGAGTTTTCATTTATGATGCTTTTATGAATGAGGGATAATGCTTTGAATAGGATTCGCGATTGTATTGGTAGCCAATGTAGCTCAATAAGAGTTGGTGTAACGTTGTCTCTTTTTTTAGAATTTGTAAGGAATACGTGCTGAGGCATTCTGTAGGAGTTGTATAGGTGGCAGGGAGGCCAAGAAGGAGAGCATTACAGTAGTCTATTTTGGAGAAAATAATAGACTGTAGTACTGTGCGAAAGTCGGTGAAATATAGTAGGGGGTCTGAGTTTTTTAATTGTTTGTAACTTGAAGTAGCAGTCACTTAGGATAGATTTAATAAAGGGTTTAAGGGTGAGTTGGTTGTCAATAAGAACACCCAGGCTGCGGGTGTGGGAGGGGAAGGTAGTGGATGAGTAAGAGAGGGGAATAGAGGGTGATGGACGTTTGGTGGAGATGATGAGGAGTTCAGTTTTTTTAGGGTTGAGAGCAAGGTGCATGTCGGTGAGTAATTGGTTGATAGAGGTGAGGCATGATTCCCAGTTTTGGAGAGCGGTTTGGAGGGAGTCGGTAAAGGGGAAAAGAATTTGAACATCATCTGCGTAGATGAAGTGTTTGATACCAAGGTTGGTGAGGAGAGTGGTGAGGGGAAGCATGTAAATGTTAAATAGCGTGGAGGAGAGAGAGGAACCTTGGGGAACACCCTGATCAAGACTAATCAGGTCGGATTAATCCAGGAGAGTGCAGTTCCAGAAATTCCAGTACTGCTGAGGATGTTGATAAGGATAATGTGATTAACAGTGTCGAAAGCTGCAGAAATGTCCAACATGGCAAGAAGATAGGAATACCAGTGTCAATTCCTTTGATTATGGTGTCAGTTAGGGATAGTAGTAAGGTTTCAGTATTCAGATGTTTCCGGAAACCATATTGTGTGGAGGGAAGAATATTGTGTTGTTCGAGGTAGTCAGATAGGCGAGAATTGACTAGTTTTTCTAGGATTTTAGATAAGAAAGGGAGATTGGAGATAGGGTAGAGGGATCAAGACTGGTTTTTTTGAGGATGGGTTTAACCACAGCTTGTTTTAGTATGTTGGGCACCGTGCCTTGTTCCAAGGAACGGTTGCAAATGTTAGAAAGAGGTTTAGCAATTACTTTGGGAATAGATAGAAGACGTTTGGTGGGGATAGTTTCAGAGGGGTGGGAAGAGGGTCTCATCTTTCTTAAGATGTTTTCTATTTCCAGGGACGAGGATGAATCAAAAGTTGAGAGAGTAGCTGAGAGGTTGAAGGTGGGAAAGTATCACGTTGTTAGTGTTAAGAGAGAATTGTGCGGTGAGGGAGGAGACTTTGTTTTGAAAGAAGTGTGCTAATTCATTGCAGCGATTTTTTTGAGGTGGGTGTTTGTGGTTGAGTTGGGGTGGAGCTGGTGAGGCTAGCGATCATAGTAAAGAGAGCCTTGGGATTGTATTGGAAGCTATGTATCTTTTTGGCATAATATTCTCATTTAGTCAGAAGAATGGCTTTCCTGTATTCGTGCATGAGTTGATAGTAGGTAGTTTTGGTTGCTGGGGAGGGATGTTTGCGCCAGCGCCTTTCTGAGGTTCTGAGGAGGGTTTTGAGATTCTTACGTTCAGGTGAAAACCAAGCTTTTTTATTTGGATGGGCGGGTTTAATGGTTTTCGAAGCAATGGGGCAGAGTTTGTTTGCTATGTTAAGGGTGATATCAATCCAGGAGGAAAAGGCGTTGTCGGCTGATGAGAGGTCAAGTTGTATAGAGATGTCTGAGCATGCTGTTGTGAGGGTATCTAAGGTGCAAGTTTTGCGGTATTTGAAGGATTGTGGCTGGGTTGAAGGGGAAGGGGTAGACTGTTGTAGTGAGAGGGTGGTTTGAATGATGGAGTGGTCAGACCATGGTACAACAAGACATGATGGGGAGTTGATAGTATTGATGGGGGAGTTAGTGAAAATGAGGTCCAAGGTATGGCCGGCCTTATGGGTGGGGAAATGTATGATTTGTGTAAAGCCCATTGCTTCGAGAGAGGAAATGAAAGCTTCACAAGCTGGGGATTGCGGGATAACATCAACATGTAGGTTAAAATCGCCAAGGAGGATAGTGGGTAGGTCTGGAGAGAGTGTATCGGCATAGAATTCGATAAGCGGGGAGGAGTCATTCTCTAGCAGACCATATCACAGAAACCTTTCTGTCAAAGTTTCTAGAACTTTTGACTGGCACACTGAGCATGCCCAGCATGACATGATTCCTGCAGCCACAGTGGTCTCCATTCAGTCTCTTTTTTTCTGCGCTGCAGTTTGCCTCGCGGTTAGGAGCTCTGTGAGAATTCTCACACAAATTTCCTCACGGAAAAATCTTAAAATTTACTTCAGAAAAAGATTCCCTCATAGGGGTCCCCCATCGGGATATTTTTCCATTGGTTTGTGAGTAAAAATCACTATTCCCGGTCGATTCCCGCTCTCACCTTTTTCGGTGTCCGGAGGCCGTCGACTGTTTTCAGGGCCTCAACCTCTGTCATTATGTCAACAGGTTTCAGAAAATATCCGGAGTGCTCCCAAACCATGTCAATCACCGACCTGCACGATGTCTGTGTGCTGTGCCTCGGCTCATCACATGACGTGTCTAACTGCCCAACTTGTGCCCAGATGACCCCGAAGGGTAGGCGGGCTCACCTCGACAAGATGGAGTCTCTGTTCAAAATCAAGTTGACTCCATTGATGTCCACCCAATCGTTACCGGCAGGAGTATCAAAAAAATTAGTTATCAAACCTCGCCGGGAGCACCAGAGCAGCGGTGACCATCCATCACAGACTCCGTTCAAGGCATCTACATCATCTACCTCGGTACTGGAGAAAGACCGGACCGAGCACTGAGGGAAGCACTGGCACCAACGTGAGTCGTCTCCCGGTGCCGGCACCAACCCCGCATCGGCTTCGATGGCTATCGAGCCGATTGCGAGGAAGATGCAGGTAGAGGAGCCTTCAACTCCCCCCTCTACCCAAGAAACCAAGGCGATCCCCACTGATATCGGTGCCAGGTACTAGGACCCCACAAGTTCCTGTGGAGGTGCCAGTAATGCCTAGCCTGCCACCCCCTGTAGCTGCGATATCTACACCAGCTTTCAGGGAGGAACTGGACGGTTTCATCTGCCAGGCAGTGCTCGATGCTCTCTGAAACTTAAAAGCCATCAATGCTGGCCCCCATACTGGCACCGACACTGGAGCCATCGATATTTGCACTGTTGCTAACCAGGCTGGATACACTCATCGATGCCCTTCCAACACAACCCGGGCCATCGATGCCAAAGCAACCTGCAAAACCTCTGAAATCCCCGATTCCCATTCCAGGGTCCTCAGACGACGAAGGCATGGATTCCAGTCCTCTGTCTCCGATGGCTGGACCATCATGGCTCTCGGGATCAAGAGGCCCTCGTTTTCCATCAATGTCTCCGGTGCCACCGAATCCCGCATCGGTGCCACCGCGTAATCCATCGAGGCCATCGAAGGATCCATCGGTGCGAACCTGTCCTCCTCTACCAATCTTCTTCCCTCCTTCAGGATCTCGACAGGAGACCTTTTCTGACACATGGGAAGATGTTGACACCAACACATCTACGAAGGATATCTTATCAGAACCATCTCCAGAGGAAAGGAGAAAATCTCCTCCAGAAGATCTCTCCTTTGCCAATTTTGTTAGGGAAATGTCAGAGACAATTCCCTTTGAACTTATTACAGAGGAGGACACACGCCACAAAACATTAGAGGTTCTCCAATTTGTGGATGCACCGAAACAAGTAATGGCTATCCTAGTACACGAAGTGCTAGTAGATCTGCAGCATCATCTCTGGGAGCATCCTTGTGCTGTGCAGCCTGTGAATAAGAGGACAGATGCCACTTATCTCGTCCAACATATTCCTAGATTCCAAAAACCACAACTGCCCCATCAATCGGTGGTAGTTGAATCTGCACAAAAGAAGGCCAGAAGACTGCAACCACACTCTTCAACACCTCCTGGCAAGAACCAAAATTTTCTTGACATCTTGGGTCGCAAGATGTTTCAAGATTCTATGCTAGTGTCCCGCATAGCTGCATACCAACTTAACATGACACAGTATCAAAGGAATCTCTGGAAGCAGTTTCAAGAAATAACTGACTCTCTTCCCCAACAGCAGCAAGATAATCTCAACGCCATACTACATAAAGGACTTGAGGCTGGTAAACATGAGGTCCGTGCTGCTTATCATATGTCAGCAACAAGAATCAACGCCAGGAGGTGGGCCTAGCTAAAATCCTCTGATCCTGAGACCTGAAGTCCAAGACAAACTTGCCGATTTACCATGTACCGGTGAAAACCTATTCAGCAACAAGATATAAGACGCAGTGGCTCAATTAAAAGAACATAATGAGACCCTGCGGCAATTATCAACAGTGACTTCCGAGGCCCCTTCTTCTGTAAGAAGATCCACTAGAAGGGACCCTAGAAAACAATTTTATCACCCACGCAGATACTACCCACCTGCATCTCGCGTGAGACCTACTAGGCCATCTCAGAGAACAAATCCTCAACAGCCCAAAACATCCAGGCCTCAGCCACCACCACAAACAGGCCAGACCTCTGGTTTTTGAAACATACTCAGAGAACAGCAGTCACTCCACAAATCTAAAACCAGATTTGCCAGTAGGAGGTCGAATTCTCCACTTCATACCCAACTGGCTCAACATTACCACTGCCCAATGGGTTATATCCATCAAAACCCAGGGATACCATCTAAACTTTCTCATGGTACCCCCTGACTTACCACCCAATCCTCTGTGGATGCAAAGAGATCACACAAGTCTTCTAGAGTCAGAGCTGTCTTCCCTTCTGGGTGTAAGGGCTGTGGAACCTGTTCCCTGGGCACAGCAGGGCAGAGGGTTCTACTCCCGCTATTTCCTCATTCCAAAGAAAACAGGCAGCCTCCGCAATCTCAACAAATTTCTACGAAAAGAAAAATTCAGATGGTGTTCTTGGGCACCATGCTTCCCCTTCTGCAAAAAGGAGATTGGCTCTGTTCTCTGGATTTTCAAGATGCTTACGCTCACATTCCAATATTCCCACCTCACCGCAAGTACCTGCGCTTCCTAGTGAGGCATCAACACTTTCAGTACTGGGTCCTGCCTTTCGGACTTGCTCACTATCAATCTACTGCACTCGGGATTTCTCATCAACTACCAAAATTCCCACCTGACTCCATCTCACCTCCTGACTTTCATCGGAGCAGATGTGGACACCACAGTGGCGAAGGCCTTCCTGCCCAACAACCGAGCAGAGACACTCTCCCGACTAGCTGTATCTCTGCACACAAAGAAAACAACCTCAGCCCATCAATTCCTAATGTGGCTGGGCCACGTGGCTTCCACGATCCACGTCACTCCTATGGCTAGGCTGGCCATGAGAATAACTCAATGGACGTTGAAATCTCAGTGGCTCCAAGCCACTCAACTGCTCTCATCCCAGATCCCAGTAACCCACCAGTTACGTTTATCGCTTCTCTGGTGGACGAACAAAGACAACTTGCTAACAGGTCTGCCTTTTCAGCAACCAGTTCCACAGATAACTTTGACCACAGACTCATCCACCTTGGGTTGGGGAGCTCATGTGAACAATCTGCAAGCTCAAGATACTTGGACATGACTCGAAGCAACGTTTCAGATCAACTTCCTAGAGTTTCGAGCTATACGTTATGCTCTCTATGCGTTCAAGGACTGCCTTTCACACAAGACTGTTCTCATACAAACAGACAACACAGTTGCAATGTGGTACTTAATTATTTTATTTATTTAAAATTTTTTCTATACCGTTAAGTTATTTACCATCATAACGGTTTACAAAGAGGCACATATAATAATACATAGTTAGTACTTTACAAAAAGGTGCCAGTAGGGTCCGGTAACATAAAATTGTTTAAAGACATTGGGGCGGATTTTCATACTCCGCGAATAGGCCTACTTTTGTTTGCGATCCAGGCGCAAACAAAAGTACGCTGGATTTTAGTAGATACGCGCAGAGCCGCGCGTATCTGCTAAAAACCTGGATCGGTGCGCGCAAGGCTATCGATTTTGTATAGCCGGCGCGCGCCGAGCCGCGCAGCCTACCCCCGTTCCCTCCGAGGCCGCTCCGAAATCGGAGCGGCCTCGGAGGGAACTTCCTTTTGCCCTCCCCTCACCTTCCCCTCCCTTCCCCTACCTAACCCACCCACCCGGCCCTGTCTAAGCCCCCACCTTACCTTTGTCGGGGGATTTACGCCTCCCAGAGGGAGGCGTAAATCCCCGCGCGCCAGCAGGCCTCTTGCGCGCTGTGCCGCGACCTGGGGGCGGGTACGGAGGGCGCGGCCATGCCCCCGGACCGCCCCGGGCCGTAGCTACGCCCCCATACCCGCCCCCAAAACGCTGCCGACACGCCCCGAAAACGCCGCGACGACCGGGACCACCCCCGACACGCCCCCGACACGCCCCCCTCGGAGAACCCCGGGACTTACGCGAGTCCCGGGGCTCTGCGCGCACCGGTAGGCCTATGTAAAATAGGCGCACCGGCGCGCAGGGCCCTGCTCACGTAAATCCGGGCGGATTTACGCGAGCAGGGCTCTTAAAATCCGCCCCTAATTGATTAATGATATATATTGCCTATTGATACATGTCTCATGGGTGAGGCTCATGTGATTCATACTAAACTTTTCATTTGCTTTACGATTATCAGTGTAATAAAAATAATTTCCAAGTAGGCACCTGGAGATTATGCGTTGGGTGCTTGCTGCCAGCTGTACCTTACCTATTTTCACTGTTCTCTTTGTGTTCTGTTGAAAAGCCAGGTTTTCAGATTTATTTTAAAAAGTTTGAAATTTCTCTGTAGTCTTAGTTCTAAAGGCATAGTGTTCCATAAAATGGGACCCGCCAGTGATAGTGCTCGCTCCCTTGCCTAAGTTAGTCTTGCCGTTTTTACTGACGGAATAGTTAAGAGTTTTGTTTGCTGATCTTAAATTTCTATGTGGTACATGTACTTGTAGTACTGTGTTCAGCCATTCTGCTTTTTGTCATGGATCAGTTTGTATATGGTGCACAGTGCTTTGAATTGAACTCTTTGCTTGATTGGTAGCCAATGTAGTTCCGCTAGTGTATCTGTAATGTGATCCCTTTTAGTTTTGCCTGTGAGAACACTAGCTGCAGAGTTTTGCAATATTTGCAGTGGTCTTATTGAAGTATAAGGTAATCCTAGCAACAGTGCGTTGCAGTAATCGGTGCTCGCAAATATTAGTGCTTGAAGTACTGTGTGAAAGTTTGATAATGTCAGCATTGGTTTTAGTTTCCTAAGTACCATTAGTTTGGCATACCCTTCTTTAACTTTTAGTGATATGTGCTGTTTGAGGTTTAGTTCTGTGTCTATTATCACGCCGAGGTTGCGCACTTTCTCGGCTAAATCGATTTTTTTTTTTATCGCTTTTGAGTTTTGTTTTTTTTTTGTCAAAATACTTTTTTATTAACAGGGAAAACAGAATACAGAAATATCAAACCCTCCACCTGGGTCACAGAATATACTGTTGAACCTTTACAACCATAGTAAAAAAAAACAAGAAACAGGTCTCACATTGCCGTCAAACCCTGATTTTTCCATTTACTACCAAAACCCCTCCCCCCTGCCCGCCCCCCCAGAACACCACAAGCACACCACATTCCACCATCATTCACACCCTAACCTCCCTGCCCCCCCCCCCCCCCTCCTTGGAGGACCAGTGCAGCCCGTCCTGAAGAACCTTAGGGAAGGCATTGAAGCAAGTAGCCCAGCAGGTACAGTAGACTTTGTCCAGTTGTTTCTTGCCAGCCAAATAGTCCAATCTTTCCAATTGTTCTATGGAAGCCATCCTGCCAAACCAGGCATCGACCGAGGGAATTGTCAACAGCTTTGTCCAGATGGCCAGGATAGTTCGACAGGCCAACATGATGGCCACACGCTCAAATTTAGCCTTCGAGTGGCTACCAGGCAAAAGTCTGGGCGAGACACTAGGTAGCAACATTCAACAGTCAGCATTAAGGGAAGCTCCAGTACAGGCACCCGCCAAAAGGACTGGAGTAATGGACAGTCAACAATTCGGTGGAGCAGAGTGCCATCCGCAGTACCACATTTAATACAAGAGGGTGAAGTAGCCAGCCGCATTTTAAACTGGCGAACATCGTCGTAATAAAGGCAGTGCAGAATTTTAAATTGTACTTCCCGGAGTCCAAGATCAGGCAGTATTTGGTGGAAGTCCTTAAAACAAGCCATTATCTGCCTCCCTGTAACAGGAGAAGCCAACATTGTAGACCACCGGGTAGCCAGGCGGGGCCGCAGGATCAGTGGGGCAGAGCCTCTGTCCCAACTTCTTCCAACCCGTAATGGTATTTGTCAGGCAGGCGGTATCAAAAATGGCATTTGCGAATTTTACCTCAGCCTCCAGTGCAGTAGGTGTCCAAGCGAAGGAATGCAAGTAATATCGAGCTTGGAGAAAGGCGTAGAATTGTTTGGGCGGCAATTGAAAAGTTCTTGCCAATGTAGCAAAGTCCAGCAATATTCGAGACTCAGGATCATACAAGTGAAAGGCAAACACCCCCTTCTCTGCCCAAGAGTGAAACACCGAGCTACTGTCTCGGCCCAGCAGAAATTCTATATTCTTCATAAAGGGGATAAGCAGGGACCAAACTCCTGACAAGCTACTCAGCCTGCGCAGCCATCGCCAGGCTCATATACAGGGGTAGAGCAACACTCTGGGGTAGCTCACAGTGCGGCGCTGTTCCACTCACAATTGAATAAGATTCAGAGGGGAGCCAGGGGTTGACATGTGGTCCAACATCCCCGCATCGCAATAGTGATAAGACCCCGTAAGTCATTCTCCTACAAACCGATGTTGGCAGGCTACATTATATGTCATAAGCCCCCCACGCTCCCGAGAGTGCTCCATTGCCATATAAGCAAGTCGCACACGTTTCCCCCGCCATAAAAATTGTATGCTGGAGAGCAAGCATCGAATATCCCTCACCGTCAACTAATGAGACCATGTGCAGGAGATAGAGAAGTTTGGGCACCA